>NC_136597.1:6883976-6941476 GCF_910589615.1 Taurulus bubalis
ATATATATATATTATATATATATATACATATATATACATATATATACATATATATATACACATATATATACATATATATATATATATATATATATATATATATATATATATATATATATATATACATATATATATATATATATATATATATATATATACATATATATATATATATATATATATATATATACATATATATATATATATATACACACACATATTTATATATATATACACACATATTTATATATATATATATATATACACATATTTATATATACACATATATACATATACACATATTTATATATATATATTTATATATATATATATACATATATATATATACATATACACATATATATATACATATACACATATACATATATATATATATATATATATATACGTATACATATACATATATATATATATATATATATAAATAAGAGGATTCAAACATTATGTACAACACAGAAAATATTGAGCCGATTAAAAGAAACAAATTACTTCTTGCTGGTGTATAATCTGTGATTGGTAACACTTCGACACAATTCCACACAATAAAACATCTTCATCACTTTTTAACACATTCACATTTTTAAAAAGGATTTCTCACAGTCGAGGTAACAAACACAAGTACACAGAATACAAGCTGCGACCTGTTGCTGATTTACAGTGATAAGGGAAGGACATCATAACGGGATTGCTGCCTTATTTGAACTGGAAAAATGCTGCAGTGTTGCAAATGAATATGAACCACCAAATCAGCAAAATAATAGCTATCCTTTATTTTCTGTGTCAAGGTGTTTGCCAAAATCAGACACCCTTCTGTGAAGAAAATCTAATATTTGTTCACTTGGGTTTTCCTAAATCAGTGTCTCTTAGCGTCTCTACTCTTAACTTGAACACAGCATGAAAGTACGCATCAGGAGTGTGTTACCAAAGACGAGGCACAAGAAGGGGAAACTGATTGTGATCAATGATGGAAGATTCATTGATTTTGTTGTGCCAGAAGTTGTACATGCAGCTTGAGAATGACAAGCATAACACCGACTCCTTTAGACTGATATATTTTACTTATGACAAAAATAAAATGAGACATAAACAAACATACAGCTTGTAAAAGCAGACTTTTAATTGGTTGTTTAAACTCTCAACTCCAGATAATCTTAAGAGAACTCCGTGTAAAATCTTAAGCACCATCTTGAAACACGTAGACAGCAGCTAGGCTACTTGCTACCTTCATTATGTACAGAAAAATAAACCCAGCTGTCCATTGGTGACCAGGATCGTTTGTGCATTCAGCTAAGCAAGTCAGATGTTTGATGTTTATCCTGTGCAGCTTGTGTAGCTTGCCTAAACCTACATTACCAGATCTAAAAAAGGCAAACTGGAAGTATGAAAAATGTTGGGTTTTTATTTAATGGGATGACTGGGTGAAAAGTACAGTACATTATAAAGAAAAAAAAGGGAAGAACAATAATGAAAGAGGGATCTTGGAAAAGATACTTAAAATGATCAGTTATAAGAATACTCCATGTGATCATTAATCAGCCAATCCACAATTATATTATTTTTTACATTAACTACCATCTTTTCAATTTCACAGTTAAGAAAAAAAAAAAAAAGACTCTTCTGTTCTTGAGCTGAAATGTTCAAAACACTTCTGGCACTTGTAGCCTGCAGGTGTAACAGTGCGTGTGTGTGTGTGTGTGTTATTTTTAGTGCCGGGGGCCATTCGGTCGTGGAAAAAGAGCACCTGATCAGAGGGAGGCACGAGAAAAAACACACAGAAAAACACAATAAGGTTAAACTGTCAATTGTCTTTTTATACCCAGTATTTGGTTTTAGTTCAGTTTTTCGATATACATGCTGGATTCCAATCCCGAGATCAATACGGAGCGTATACACATCGTATTAAAAAGGACAATGAAAAATCAATATCAAGACAAAAGTGAAAGAAATAAAGTAGAAGTGACTCACCTGGAGAAGCGAGAAGTGGAGGGCGGGAACTCTTTAGAGAAGGCGGGGCTCCTCTATTTAGGAGAGGGCCCCTGGGGCCTGGATGGTATAGAGGAGGGTGATGGAGTAAGGGCCCACGGGACATGGAGGGGCCACCGTAGGGGCTGTGTGAGGACTGGGGGCCTCGAGAAGATGAGGGCCCTAACGATGGACCAGGAGGCCGATGCAAGGACAGTAGAGGAGGAGGTTTGGTTTTGGGATAGGAGCCTTAAAAAATAAAAAAAGGAATGAAATAACAGGACATCATGAAAGGATGTACCACATCTAAATTGTAGATACTTCTGATGAAATTCAATTGACTTCAATTTGCCCATCAAGTCCTTTTCAGATTGTTCTGGTTGTCTGGATTATGGTTCCGACACCCTTGAACTTTTCAGAAATAAAAAAGGGAAAAAAAAGACTCAAATAGTAAAGCAAGTGGTCAACTATGCAGTCTAACCTGGTGAAGGCAAGAGAGGAGCCGGCAATAGGGGGTGGTCCATCAAGGGCCCGCCCGCTCCAGCTCCAGACTGGGGTTGAGGCGGCCCAGGTGGCGTGGGGAGCAGAGGAGGTGGTTTCCCCAGTCCTGGAGGTAGCATGTTCCCTCTCTGCCCCTCGGTGTTGGATGCTGGAGACAGAAAAGTCAAAAATGAAAGAGCCACAATAGACAGGGAAAAGCATGAGCCTAAGAGAAAGAACAAACAGGGAAGAAGTTAAAGGTGCACTCAGTGAGACAATGACACAGCACCAGTCTCAGCTCTTCAAGGGACTACAGTTTAACTAGCATCCCACCTTGTGTGTGATCCTGCCGGGAGCGGACATATTCCGAGATGGTTTCCATCTCCTCTGGGTAGAGATGCACCCCGTCGGCTAACAGCAAGAGCAGCTGACGGGTTTCGGAGGGAACCGCGTGGCGCTCGATCTTCTCCCGTTCCAGAAAGTCATCCAGCAGCTGCGACGCCTGGGCTGCACTGTCCGCGGGGTCCTTCAGCGGGCGCTCTTTGACGCGTCTGCGACTGTACTCGGTCACAACGAAGTCCATGGCCTGGTCTTTGGGCATGTTGCGATGGACTAGGGGGACGGGGGGAATTGTAACGTTAGTGGTGGGGTGTCAGGGGACTGAAGGGGAAGACAGAGGCGAAGGAAGAAGAACAAAACCGGAGAAATGGCAGTAAAATCAATTGGTCTCGTACTGAGGTTGACCCAAATGCTTCGAAGCTTCGATCGTTGCCATGGTAATGAAAGTCTGAATCAGTATTCGATGCATCTGTGTTTTTCTTTTATAAAGCCTATGCATTAATCCAGAAAGCACATGAAATAAGGAATAGTAATTCCACATTATTCATTATGCATCAACATTAATTATTTTGAGTTATCCTTAAACGGGTAGCACTGTTTGTTGTATGTAAGAGGGTGTGTGTGTGTGTATAGAGAGGGTGTGTGTGTGCGTGTGCATTGCCCCGGGTGCTAAAACGTAGCGGAGAAGATCGATAGACAGACAGTCTCTTAGCCAAGCATTTTATTTCTTGCTAATGTGTTGGCATAGACTATGGACTTCATTAAATTGTTTATTGAGCTCCATATATACCTTTTTTTTTGGGGGGGGGGGGGGGGGATTATTGCACATTTTGTAGACGTCCTTGAAGTCTGTTCTTTGTCGTCATCTCACTTTAGACAACAATGGCAAAGTAAAGTACAATTTAGGGAAATAATGGCCGCAGGTTTGTCGTCATCCCACTGTCGCTTTGATGCACCCGTCGAAGCTTCGAACATCTTCAATAATTCCTCACTGACGCTTTGAAGCCCCAAATATGGTATTTGGGAGCGCCCTAGTTCTTACTGGTCACCCAGATCATACTGATATCTATTTTGTTTTAGTGTGATGTTAGGGACAGCACCTTCAACTGATCACTTGGTACTTTGGTCGGAAGCACTTTTGAACAGTTATTCTTGAATGCATGTTGTATTTTGTTGGAGGAGGCGGGGCTACGAGGGGCGATTTGTGTGAAGATGATCAGTAACTTTATTTCTGGCTGCACTATGTTCCTGGACATAAAATACTTGATTTGTACACTTTATTATTTATATTTTCCACAAATGATAGACATAGCAGTAAAACAGAATTGATCAACTTTAGATGATTTCTGTATGTAAATTATTATCCGGTCCAATAAGTAATTCCTTTATTATATTTGCTTTAAGGACATGCGTTAAATTTAAGTGATTTTATTTTTGTTGTGTAGAAAGTATTTTAGCTTCCTTTTTATGAACTACACAGAAAAGCATTATCATGGAGTAATAACATCCCTTTGCACAGTTTTGATGTTATTTTATATGATATGAATATTATGCATATTTGTTTGTGCATGCTGTGCTATTTAAATGTTTTTTCGGGACATCTAAATCACAAAGGTTGCTTAATGCACAGTGATGTGTATTTATTTCATTATGAATATAGAAATAATTGTTGTAGCCAAACGTATTTGAAAGCTATTTGCTGATCAGTTGCTCATGGTATATATGTATTGACAATAAAGCTGATGGCCCGAGCTTTGAAAATACAACCCAAGTTGTGGTAAACCACAGTTCTCCAAAAGAAATAGCTTGACATTTTGGGGTTTGCTTATTTACTTTCAATACCACTCTCATGCCTGTACAATCAATGCAAAGCTACAGCAAGCCGCCAGTTAGCTTAACGTGGCATGAGACTGGAAACAGCTAGCCCGGATTTGTGAAGGTAAAATAATTCACTGGGGCACTGTAACTTCCTGGAGATTCTGCCTCGTAGTTCCTTCTCAGCTAAAATAAATTAAGAGACAATTGAAACAAATTCTGGAGAACTACAATTAGTGGGCTTTAGAGGCACTGGGAGATTCATATCCAGACAGATATGAGAGTAGCATCGATCTTCTCAGCCATCCTTTGGCAAGAATGACAAACCAAAATGTGGAACTATCCTTTTACATAGCTACTCTGCTTCTCTCAGTTTATTATGCATGTAACAACGTGTATTACAGTGGCAGCCGGTGGATGATGAGCCATTGATGTATGTATACTGAATGAATATTGGGAATATTTGATGGACTTGAGTGCAGAATTGTAGCTTTAGGAGGTCTACTTGTCAGTGTTTTAATGAGTATTTGTTTTAATGTGATTAAATGCTAAATCTATATTTAAGAGTTGCTGCATTAGACCATTAGTTGCAAAGGGGTGGAGGGTTGTCACTGATGCAGTTTGGCTAAGCTTGAAGGAATGAGGGGCAGGGACTTACTTTTGAGGGATTCTGAGAATATGATAACAGTGCAGGAGGACAGAACTACGTTTGTCTGCTCCACCAGAATACATAACGGCGAGCCGTCTGCTCGGACGTCCTGCAGAGCTCGGGTCAGGCCCGATTCCGCCTCAAGGTAGAGCATTTCCACTGACAGGCCACGCTCCTGCAAGCACTGGTTTAGCGATTGGGGGTAATCCCTTTGAGAGGAAGAGAAACACTTTGTTAACTTGACAGGTCTGTATTAAGTGACTCAGCTGGCAGATAGAGAAACCTAAATGATATATCTGAGAGGAACAGAGGGTTATAGCTTGATTTATAATGTGCTTTACCAACAGAAACGTAACCGTACGTCATCATTCATTTTGTGTGGTGAAATCTGTTTATATCTTTAATTAGACAGGACCACGGGTAGCATTATGTGGAGCTTTGTGTGGCACCAAAACACACATTTTTGGCTCTCTCGTGGATGTATTTAGTGTTGTAGCAGTATGTGTTTAGAAAATATATGGAAGATCTTTTTTTTTTTAAGAATTGTGGTCCTTCTGTCGCACTTTTTAGACCAATTGAATGCTGGTGTTTGAAGCAGCTGTGGATATATGTCTGGATGTGGCCAAGTTTGGTGTCATGTACACCTTTCTAAAGTCAATGGTAAATGTTGTGCTTTCATGAAACATGGGCTTCTTCCAAAATGTACGCTCGAAGATTCAACAACCACACAAGGTCAAATCTGTTAGAAGAGGCAGCGATACCAATTCTGGTAAATGTAGGAGAAAATCCACCGACAGAAGTAGGCCAAGCAGTTTGGGAAAAATTGGGTAAACGATAAATATAAAAAACATTCACACCATCACATTAGCAGTTTGTCTGTACACAGTGTACCACCAACGTGACGGAGGAAGAGAGTTTGCGCTATTAGTACTTTCAAGTAAGTCAGCTGCTGTAACTGCGTGTCAAAATAGATGCAGACACAGCTGCCAAATTTGGTATAGCTTTTTTGGGTGCGAGTGTCTTGCATTAATTAATTTTTTGATGTTTGCATTGTGTAGTGAATGTAAATGTTTTATGCAGAATTGTTTTTTCACCAAACAGGGATGAAGGTGGGTCTAATTAATGGGGTTCATTAATGAGCTCGAGCAACATCTGCTGCTGAACCATTAGCAAACATGTCGGGAGAAGATTGTGCTGAACATTTCTAGTCATCGGGACAGAAGAACAATTGACCTGTGTGTGTGTGTGTGTGTGTGTGTGTGTGTGTGTGTTGCATGTCGCTGGTATGCAACAGTAGTAACCTTTAATTAAATTAACTTGTTTTGAGAGAATGTGTGATCCAAGTAATATTTCACATATATCTACAATGAATAGAAAACGTTGGTGGAATTTGACACTGTTGAAGAAATACAATATCAATACTATTACAATACGCATATATTCATGGGTGTGGATTTGGCTCTCAACACCTCCAACATCTGACCTACAATCCACTGATTCTCAGCGGCCAAAGTGAGAAAGTCAATTTGGAGCGTGTGCAGCAAGTAAACCGTGAACAAAGCTGTTGCATTAAGGTAATGAAATCAGAAGTCAAGTACAAACCCTGCATGTACAAGCATATTTCTACTTGGACTGCTTGTTGTTTAGATGTTAATAATGAGTACGCACAGGCACCGGTTGGTGACAGAGAGGACCACGCAGTCGGGCGGCTTCCTCTCCTCCTGCACCTGTCTGTAGAACTTCTGATACAGGGCTTTACGTCTGTCGGCTGGGGTGCAGCCGTCTGGCTTGGCTGGTCGGGGGTGGTGTTGGGGGTGGGGGGGATGAAGGGGAGGTAAAGGGAAACAGAGAGAGTGGACAGAGAGATGGGAGGACAAAAGAGAATTTAAAGGAAGAGAAATGAGAGCAGATGTTTGGCTCATTTAAAAACATTAAGTCATTGAAATGGCCATATGACCATAACATAAGATGTGTTATTTAAAGTTTACATTAAAGTGTAAACCAATGGGGTACACTGAAATTGCTTCAATTAAGATGCAGAGACACAATTACACATCATGGATTTTCCATGGAGAATCGCAAGGAATTAAATAGAAAATAAATGATATGTTGCTGTTCAAGGTTTCTGAACGCTAAAACAAAAATAGAAACTGGTGCCAAGTTGTTAATGTACTTTTAGTGATCAAAAGACAAATTCTCACCATTTGGCTGATGCTTGTACCCCTCGTACTTCACACTGCCGCTGTAGTTTTGAATTTGCTCCAGCTCTTCGTAACTGAAAGAAAAGCGGTGAATCTTTTAGTGACATCTTAATGAGGAAAGCGTTTCTATGCCTGCTGTTTACTAGGTCATTTTATGCGATGACTTGATAGGATTGAAAACGTCATAAGTGGAAGTTTCCTTTACATCCGCACAGGGAAGTACGCTTCAAAGTACCTGGGTTTTTATGAAACTGGATCGGTTATCGGGTCGATAACTCCACATGCTCGATTGGATATTGGGGACGATCATGCAAACTTCTCAATTCAGTTCTATGTTTATAAACAACATACGTTACAGAGTGGAATTTGAATTCCTGTATACGTTTTTTTCCACTGCATTTGTTACTGCATTTAAAAAAGTTTAACGCTTGCTCGTTTTGAAGATTACTATTTACGGTGCATTCCTAAATTCAGGTGGATTATTTGATCAACGCTTGGCCAATCATTATAATCAATCAACGCAGCATTGTGCGAAAACATTCGGCTGTGGGTGCTCAAATATTTAGGTTGAACAATGTTGACTAAAAATCAGGTATCGGCACAATAATCCAAACCCATTCACTCCTGTACTGTACTGTCAGCAGTAACTGAACTCCAGTGCTTATTATCAATCAAGGAGGGGGTCTGAAATGTTTCATTTTGACAATGGCCTAAGAATACCATAGATTTGTATGAGGAAGCCTCATATAAGAGGTTACTCATCTTTCCACAACAGTTGTGATGAATGGTGTTTTCCCTGACAACGTGTTGTGCACTTGTCCATTATTACAAAAGGACTAATGTCGGTGAAACGGAGGCTTTGACTTGTAACCGTGGTAGAGCTACCTACCTGTCCAGGACATCCTTGGGCTCCTCGGTCCTCTCCTCCCTGCTGGGGTAAGGCGCTCCTCTCCGAAACAGACGCAGCTGTTGAGCGCTGCACAACACAGGGAAGACGTTAAAGGTGTACGTGCCTCGTCGACACACAACGAACGCGTACTGACGTTAACCCACGGCACGCGCCAGTTCAGAGGAGCCACAATGTTGTGGTTTCCCACCGCCGCTACCTAGCATGCCCGCTGCTAATGCTACAACTTGCTACACAGGGACCCGATCGGCTTACCTTCCGTTGGGGTTCGCGTTGGCGGTTGGCCGCCGACCAGCTGCAGAAGACTTCGCCCAAGACGACATTTTATCTGCAACTTCACCCAAATAAACCGACGCGTTTACTGACAGAGAGACAGAGAGAGAGAGAGAAAAAGAGAGAGAGAGAGAGAGAGAGAGAGAAAGAGAGAGAGAGAGAATGCGGCTTGACGTTACTCCGCCAGTGTTCTCCTACAACCCTCCCTGTCGTGGGGAGGAGGAGGTGGAGCAGCTCTTCTTCTGGTGGTTGATTCTCCAGTTTACAGTTGACGGTATTACCGCCCCCTACTGGACTGGAAGGTTGGCTGTTAATTCAAAACGGAGTAAAACTGTTGATGCTTTTTGTTGTTGTTGGATGTTTCATGTCTGCTGCTCAATGAATCAGAACCAGAATCCTCGCACAGATAGAAAAAGGTCTTTTATCATACTGGTAGCACTAGAAGTGTGTGCCAGTTTCTGCCTGTTTAAAAAAAAGAAAAAAAGTGTTTCTGAGCGTTATATCAGCTATATGTTGTTGTTTTAGCCGCATTCTATGGTTGCTCATATCCCCTTGGATTTGGTATAAGGTGTTGGTCATTGTGATGAGACTGTTTGCCACCAGCTTGATTGCTGCTGAAAATGTATTTATTTATATTTAATTTAGGGGTAATACCTGTGCCTCCTGCGGATTTATAGCACTGACAATGAAATGTGCAATTCCTGTGTGAGGCAATCCTCACACCGATCCTTACACTTAATGAATGGTTAAAAAAAAAAATAGTGAAACAAGAACAACCTTAACTTCTCTTTCACCATCTCGGGTTCAAGATGGTGAACAGCAAGAAAACAGATTATCTATTGGGATGTTTTCAAACCAGAAACGGGATAACGGTGCCTGGCCTCAAAGACCTGTTGCATACAATCGTATAAATGTATTCTGCCATCTGGTGGAGTTTCCATGCGCTGCAGCCAGTCGCAGGCATTTAAATCCCGTTTTCAAAATGGCAGCCGTCACAAAAATACTCGTTCGTTTTTTCCAGGAAAATCATTGCTAATTTTGAAAAGGTTACAATCAGAATGACATTTATATTGTTAATAATCTTTCAATATGAATAGTTACTGTATTGAAGCAACCTATAATTAATTAACGTTTCGTTCCTTATTTTATAATAAAATCGTTTTGAAAACATAGGTATCAAATATGATACAGCAGGTATATAAAGTAATAATTCACCTGTTAATTGTATTGTATTTCATTATGCAATCTGGATTATGCCATATCACAATGCTAAATACATTGTTTTCATTATTTATTTAAACTAATTAAAGGTAGCAATGTCATACTAAGATATATTGAGTTGACATTTATGTTTTTTATAGATAATAAAAAATCCTGGGCTATCATAATCTGTTGTTATATTGTCTGATTAAAAAAAGAAATTCAGAGTAACACTCATTTGTTTGTTGTTTAGTTGTTTATGGCAAAAAGGTACAGTGTTGAAATGTAAAGTCCATCTTTGCCTGAACAAGGACAGAAACTGTTTTTGCCTACCACAATACAAAATAAAAGGTTGTAAAAAGGTTCCTCTTTGGGAAAAAATAAGAACCAAACCAACTGAAATTCCAAAAGCAATGAACACCATTTGTAATTGTTTCTAAAATAAACATTGTTGTGATCAATACATTGATAAATATGCCTGATGTATCAAATGTGATACAAAAAGTATCATTTTTTTAATACATTTTTGGACTACAGGTCCAATAAACACTTCAACATGAAACAATTAGAATTTTTAGAATACTATTTGATGTGTCAGGCGTTAGGATGAGGATGTGTGATTTGTAAAAAGGGAGTTTTATTATCCTGATTGCCTGAGGGTAATGGAAGTGTGCAATTGTGTAAAAGGTGAACAGGACATTTCTGCCAACTACAGCAATTTTGGCCATCTGGACACTTAGTGAGTGCTTCTCTTCTCTTGCTATTATGTGGAGTTTAGAGCGATGAAACTATGGACAGAAACACTTCTACGATTCTCAAAACATCAGGGTTATTTTCTCATTTATAAAAAATCCATGCAGAGACTGTTATGCGCATAACTGTTTTTGGCTAAGTAGCCGACCAACGTCACTAACGCGTCAGCCTGAGCTTCATGTGTAAAATTGGTGGAATGCCCCTTTTACAGTTTTACTGTCCCGTTTTAAGACTTGGTGAAAACTGGGGGGGGGGGTAGTTTGATCTTCATCTGCCATTCTAGTGAAAATACTGTTAAACTTGCGGCAAATAAATAAACCATGGTGCATGGATTGCCATCTGGTTTCGATTGTTTGTTAAACCAAATTTCTTGAAAATGAAGCAAACAAAAAAGATCCATTAATTTTGCATTTATTTGAAGAAACAATAAATCCGTGCTTAATTTCCAGGTGTCTACTGGCGAGCACCTTGCGTTTGTGTCGCGCGGATAAACTCACGCACTCATCTCGAGCCGTGACCGCGCCGCGGTGGTGACAGTCGCCATTTTATTTTGAAAATCAAACTGAACTGGAGGCACAGCGACCCTTCCATTTCGTCAAGTTTGTTGTGCGAAACAAGAAGGGATGAAAACCTGAATCACTTTATTGGGAGCACGGTGAGATTTATTATATAGTTGGTCAACAACCGTCGACCGATTTATATACAACACATAAGCGACGACGTTGATACGGAAGATGAACGTTAGCCAGCAGTGCGGGGGCGGTCTATTTGCTGAAAAGCAGCTGTCATATTCGCGGCGTCAAAACACTAATTTCTGTAATTTAGCAACGTTTTCCGTGCCACGTAGTTAACCTAGTGCTCTATAAGTATACTAGTCGTATTTGTGCTGAAGACGTTGGCTCTATGTGCTGTTTCCGCTTCGTTACAAGACAGTTAACGTTTCCAACCACCATATAATCTGAGCGATTCCACATATTAGTCGGTGCCGTAGAAACAAGCTAACGTTAACAAGGTTACTGCTAACGGGAGCTGCACGGTCGCGCAAACCCCGTCCGCGATACGCGGCCTTCACGCTCATGTCCGAGGCGTTTGTAACGATCTCCAAACCATAGGTATTGATTAGCTAGACAAAATGGCTCTTAAACACAGTAATAAGAAAACGACGAACACAACGTTAGTCGGTTTTGCCGATTCATTCAAACCGGCTTGAAACGGGCTCATGCTGCTAATGTTAGCTTCACGTAGATGCTAACTCTGTAGCATTAGCTCGGAGCCAACGGGGAGTTGATACTCTTTTGCCGAGGTTAATGTTGGATATTGATCCGGATAAGTAATTCTGATTGGTATATTTATGTGGCTACAACATGGAGTATGTTGAAACTCGCGACGGTCAAACTGATTCCACGGCTCGTGTTACCGCTCATTGGTCCTGTAAACATGTTGGCTAACGTTCACTCAAACTTTTCCCTTAGCAAGTGTTTATCAGCGTCATGGTAATGTTAGCCCCAAGTGAGTATTAGCTATTGGTAGGTTCCCCCACTTCCTCTACGAGTATGTTTCAAATCCAGGTACTGGTTTGTGGCGTCGTTTAGGACGTCTGGTAATGTTACGGTGGCTAAACGTCCGGTAACATGTACATTCACGTAGAATGCCTTCTAGTAACGTTTGCTAACTCGGATTAGCTTGCTCTTTGTTTCAGTGGGGGATTTTTTTTTTTACTCTCTTGCTATTACCGCTAGTCACCAGAAATGGCTGGTGCGCTACTTTTAATGCTGTGTTTTTGTGACTTGTTTGATAAAGCTGCGGCAGTTATTGTGCTATTGTTCACGAAAAGTTGGTCAGTTCGGTGAGCAACTTGACGAACGTTAGCATTCGTTCTGTGCCAGATATTTGGATGCAGTCGAGGCCTAGTACGAGCTATTGGCACGGCATGTTTACATAACTACAATATCTATGAGAAGTTATCGTACTAAACACTACGTAGCTTTTACTGGTATTAACCGTGGTTTGAGAATGTATTAGCAGATACATGCCCGGGCAGCAGACTAACATATTCTACACCGCACTCTGTTTGTTATGCACGTAGGCCTCGAATCCTGTCAGTATTTTATGTTGCCATTTCATTGTAAATATTGTCCTACGTGGACGTCAAACTACAGAACTCCATTAATAGGGCTGTTTGCAAACGAATTCCACCTTCTATTTCTTTTTCCACCCTTTCTTTTATTTCTACTGCAAAACGTATTCTGTGTGTTTACAAAAACAAAAATCACTTCTAACTTGTTTTTTTTGTTCTTTCATTACAGATGCTGAACTTGATTTTAAACTGAAGGACTCTACTTAACACTGGGAGCCACTGACCGGAAAACTCATTTGGAAGCCAATATTTTTCACACCTTTGGGGGGGGGGGGGGGGAGGGCCGAAGTAACCTATCACTGAAGTGACTAAAGGGGAATAATGGTGATTTTGCGCCGTGCTCGGCCGCCTGCTTCCACCCCAACTAGCAATGAATCTTGACTCGCTTTCGCTGGCTTTGTCTCAAATCAGCTATCTGGTGGACAATTTAACAAAGAAAAACTACCGAGCCAGCCAGCAAGAAATACAGCATGTAAGTGGTTGCAAAGACATCAAGTACTTTTGTTGTACATAGTCAACAGATATCTATCTATCTATCTATCTATGAAGTGTACTAAAATATCCCCCTTGTGTTCACTTATTCTGGATGCTTTGCCTGTGCTCTCCCAGATTGTAAATCGTCACGGCCCTGAGGCAGACAGGCATTTACTACGCTGTCTCTTCTCTCATGTGGATTTCAGTGGCGATGGTAAAAGCAGTGGCAAGGACTTTCACCAGGTAATTTTTGATTAGAGATACATTGATATTTATGTATTTTTAGTAATGTTGTTGGCTCTCCCCTCTTGAAAGTTGAGCATTTTACAGGTTCCCCCCAATGGTCTGTTTTAAACTAGATTAATAGTCAAATTTGAAATGAAATTATTTCATATTGATGCAATTGCTGTCCTGCAACACATATTTGTCTCACACACTTAAAGATAAGCAGAGCACTGATCATAGAGCCTGACAAACTTCTAAATTTCTCATGAACCCAGCTGTCGTCATTCAGTAAGAAAGAGAGAAGGATTCAGTGTTAACATACAAGATCTTAGAAGTTGGGACGTGTGGTGACACACGTTATTTTGGTTGGGCAGTTTGTTGTTTAGTCTTCCCACCTTGCCAAACAAGTGCTCTCCTTCAATTTTATGGGACAGTGTGCACTTTTAAACGTAGTGAAATTTAATATATGTATTTAAAAGCATAATTTGTCATACTTTTTACAGCTGGCCCAATCATACCCTTTGCCCAGAGTGTATAGTATAGACTGTGTGCTTGTAAATCACTGAATGCCTACAACTATGTTCTCTGCACTGAAAGCATTGACCTCCTAGGATATTGACAATTTTGCACTTTTAAATTTGGCACAGTCTACCCAACTCAAGTCCTCTCATTTTAGCACTCTCATGATGCACTGTATGTTCTGGCCGGTTTGCGCATGCATCTGAAAATGGCAGCACTGGGAAATCTGTATTTCATAAAGGATTTCTCTTACCGTACTGTTCTATTTCTTGACGAAACAGTCTTGGTATTGTATACACTGGGCATGTCTGTAAAGCTGGAGCTCTTGTGGATCCAATGAGCCATATTGTATTCATGTGTGGCAATGTTAACCCCCATTATAGCCATATCATTGTATTGAGACTTAGGCTACATCCACACACACATGTTTCTCACTAGTATGATCTCCTCCATCATGCATCGTTTTAGAAATGTTTTCCGTCCATACTAACATGTCTGAAATTAAATATCACATAACCATTCAGGTATACTGATGTAGATGGAAAGTAGATTTGTTGCAGAAAGTACAACATCATATTTTTGTACTCTTTATTAATAAAAGGTTGTGGTTGACACTTAAGATCTTCCTTTTATATTTACCACATGCACTCAAACAAAAAAATCTTTAAACTTAGAGCAAGACCTGCAGCCTTGTAACTCTCACACAAAATCAAATTTAAAAATGAACATTTGCAAATCTATCTAAAACTAGATTATGGTGCTCTCAAATCACTCCAATAACAGCTTGATTCCTCTATGTCGGCAGTGTTAGAATTATAAAATGCAGAATTTAACTGCACAACAGCTGCGAGTATAGACCACATCAGCCATGCCTGTTATCGACCCCAAGATGGTTGCAACAAGTTATGTCATAGAAGTGGGCATGGGAATGTCCACTTTATACTTCTATCGTCTTCTTAGCTTTTATACACACTTAACCCCAACTTTTGAATGGCGCCATAAACGTAATACAATGTTTTACAGATTTATGACTAGAAAAACTTTACAGAGTGCTGAGCAGCATCTGAAATTAATCTTTACCGTAACCTTATTGTTTCATATTGATTCTTGTGAGAGACTTGTTGTCTTTTCTTATTCTTCACCTGCCTCTTTTCTCTTTACTCTTCTTTTTCTCGGTACGTTTTGGTTTTCAACTTGCCCAAGACACAGTTTCTGATCCAGGAGTGTGTGTCGCTGATATCAAAGCCAAACTTTATCGCTACTCTGTGTTACGCCGTTGACAATCCCCTGCACTACCAGAAGGTAAGGAGCCATTACTAGACTGTATTTCTGTATTATTACTGTGGCAGCCAGAATGTATAACAGCTCTTATTGATAGATGCATTCTGAGTTGCGTTAAGACTTGCTAATAAAAAAAAGCAAGCAAAACAATTTAGTCAGAGATTACAATTGGCTGAATGAAAAATATTTATTTCAATCAGTTCTACATCTCTACAATAATGCACTGTTTTTCTGTTGACATTGGTCTGTAACCAACTTGGACATCAACTCAGACTCTCATGAGTGTACAGACATTTTGCAGGTTTTCATAAATATAAGAACATGTATTTGACATGTAATATACTTAAACTGTCTTTCAGAGTTTGAAGCCATCGGCCCATTTATTCACTCAACTGAGTAAAGTTCTTAAGCTCAGCAAGGTCCAAGAGGTAAGCAAGCTCTGCCAATCTTAAATATGTCTTTTTTTTAGGACAATGTACATCCAGTGCATGGCTAACATTTGGCAGTGGACAAGTGTTGACTATCAGCATGTGTTGAGTATCAACATACTGAAATGGATTTAAACATTTTTGATTGCTTTTTCCCAGGTAATATTTGGACTTGCTTTGCTCAACTCCAGCAACGCAGACCTTCGCGGTTTTGGTAAGTAGTTCTAGTAGAGCCTGACTTGAAAGTAAATCCGGAGCAAAGATGATCGTCTTACTGTGAATGTTAATTTAAAGTGTTAAACGTCGTCAAAATACTTCTAAATATTAAACGCACTGCTGATAAGTGTGACGTCTGTTAAGATACTCCCTTTTATTTGCGTGGTTTTGGACTAAACCTTGACTGAAATGTGCAAGGCATATAAACAGGTTTTTTCCCCACTAAAAACAAAAAGCTCTGTTTTACAACATTAAGTTGAACATAATATTCCATTCTTGCACTATGGCAATCTTTTTTGTTGCACAAGCAAATTAATAAACTTATCTATGACAAACAAGGCATCACACATGTTGATGTTGCTTTCTAAGACTGCTTGCAATCCTCATCACTGTGGCAAAATTCCAAATGCAAGTTTTTAGTTTCATACACGCCACCAAATGGTTGACAGACTGTCATGGGTAATTACTGTAGTTACTGACGATTAGCAGAAGAGTGTGCCGAGATTGAAGCAGGAACTTGATTCTCCACTTGGACAAACATGCACAGTCTATAAAGGCCAATGGTGTGTTCGTGGCTGAAGTGAAGATGAGAAGGAATATCATTTATTTATTTGTGAGATACATTGTGTTGATTAAAAGTTTTTTTTTTTTTTTTTTGGCATTCCTTTTGATAATTGAATGCTACATTTCATCAAATTGGAATAAGCATTGATTACACACAAGCAGGAAACGGGCGTCTAAATGATCTGACTTAGATTTTTGGTCGACCCCCGTCACTTTTAATAGACCAGATTTTGTATAACTTTGACTCCCCAGTAGAGTGAAATTGTAGAAAAGCAAGCCTGTGCTTTATTAACTTGTCTCTGACTGTCTCTCAGCTGCGCAGTTCATCAAGCAGAAACTTCCGGACCTCCTGCGGTCATACGTTGACGCGGATCTCGGAGGAAACCAGGAAGGTGGCTTTCAAGACATTGCCATAGAGGTCTTGCAATTACTCCTCTCACATCTACTCTTTGGCCAGAAAGGAGCCAGTGGGGTAGGGAAAGAGCAGATTGACGCCTTCCTCAAGACACTTTGCCGAGGTATGGGGGATCAACACAAATGTATTCTTCAGATACTGAAGCGTATAGATGTCCTTCGTTGAAGATGTATTTTGGTGTCGCTCTGCCACACAAAACATTTTTTATTGTGTGTTGTATTTTAGATTTCCCGCAGGAGCGCTGCCCTGTGGTGCTCGCACCACTGCTGTACCCTGAAAAACGGGACATTCTCATGGACAGGATCCTGCCAGACTCGGGAGAGTTAGCTAAGACCATGATGGAGAGTTCTCTCGCAGAATTCATGCAAGAAGTTGGCTATGGCTTCTGTGCTAGGTGAATTGGTTTAAATTCTTCTCAGCTATGCCCACAAGTAACTCATTCAATGCATTCAACTGTTTTGCTTCAGAAGTGTAAAAAATGGCCATAATCTGAGGTTAAACCAAATGATATGCCTTGTACTAATACAATAACGGTGTGATTTGAAATGACTTGTGAATGTTAAAAATGATGGTCCGTACTGACCAGTCCGTTTGTCCCCCCAGTCTGGATGAGTGCAGAAACATAATCCTCCAGTATGGGGTGAGAGAGGTGACTGCTAGCCAGGTAGCCAGGGTCCTGGGCATGATGGCTCGTACCCACTCTGGCCTAACTGATGGCATCCCACTACAGGTGAGGCGCTTTATTTGACAATGGTTTACGGCCCATTTCTGTTCACCCACAAACCAATAGTTGAAAATATGAAGTGGAGAAACTAGGTTGGTCAATGACTGTAATATTTCCAATAATAGTTAGTGGTGATTGAGTGTACTTGTTTCTAGATTTCAGCACAGCATAGTTTAAATCTTCGTTTTTTCTTCTTCTCTCTCTCAGTCCATCTCCGCTCCAGGAAGTGGTATCTGGAGCGACGGTAAGGACAAGAACGATGGCTCGCAGGCACACACGTGGAATGTCGAGGTCCTCATCGACGTCGTGAAAGAAGTGGTAAGTGATCAGTTTCTCAGTTGTTCATCATGACATGGCATTTTTTTTTTTTTTAAACAAACTGCACTTTTGCTGAAACAACACTTTCTTAAAATATTAACTTTTAAGTAGCGAGAAAGATTATAACTCCAATTCAGCATTTCCATCAATTTCACCATCCTATTGCCTTTAAAAAGCTGTGAGTTTGTGAAAATAATTATCTAAAAAGATTAACAGAGTACCATGTGTCCAGCCTTTTATGGTGTCATTTTGGAACTACATTTAGTCAAATTCTGCATCAGTACACAAGTCAATACATGCACTAGTCTGTCATAAATCTGAAACTAAAGGTTACATAAATAGTTTTCTTTGCACCAATTACTTTGCTCTTTGCCCTAGAATCCCAACCTGAACTTCAAAGAGGTGACATATGAACTGGACCATGCCGGCTTTATAATCCGGGACAGTAAAGGCCTGCATATAGTCGTGTATGGCATCCAGAGGGGGTTAGGCATGGAGGTCTTCCCCGTCGATCTCATCTATCGGCCATGGAAACACGCCGAGGGACAGGTAACTGGCCAACATTTTCTATGTATCTTCTCGTGTGTTTAATTGGAGGGGCAAAATGGAATTGAAAGGATATTTCTTGTTATGCTTTCAAACTAAATAGTCATGTTTTAATAATTAAGAATCACAATACAAACTAGTTGGTTTGACAATGTGGTTACGGTTAAGCGTTGAATTGTATTTGTTTTAATTGCTTTTTTCTTTCTCTTTTCCAGCTGTCATTCATTCAGCACTCCCTGATGAGTCCAGAAGTGTTCTCCTTTGCCGACTACCCTTGCCACACTGTGGCCATTGACATCCTTAAGGCCCCACCAGAGGATGACAACAGGGAGATTGCCACCTGGTATGGATCTTGTTTCTTGAGTACTATGTAGAAAGGTGTTGCTGTTGCTTCATTTCTACTTATTGGGTTTAGTTTTGTAGTATTCTGGCCTTAAAACAGATATGTTTTTGCTCTTCTCCTGTATATCAGTTCAATTGGTGCTTCACTTGGCACATCCAGTATGACATTATATCATGTGATACATTGTTTAACAATGGTAATTTTTTAATTATCCATAGCGGATTGCTATAATATACTGTAGGAGACTGTTCTCTGCTCAGAGGTGTAGTTTGACCCACTCGATATGGTTCAGTTGTTGATTAACTGAAAAAGTTACGGGGCCAATGCTGTTGTGATGCGACGGTGTGTTTGACTGATTGCCCTTAACTCTTAACAGGAAAAGTCTGGATCTGGTGGAGAGCCTGCTTCGGCTCTCTGAGGTGGGACAGTATGAGCAGGTGAAGCAGCTGTTCAGCTTTCCAATAAAGCATTGCCCCGACATGTTGGTGCTGGCATTGCTGCAGATCTCCACCTCCTGGCACACACTGCGCCATGAGCTCATCTCTACCCTAATGCCCATCTTTTTGGGTAACCACCCCAACTCTGCCATCATCCTGCACTACGCCTGGCATGGACAGGTTGGTGTTGATGTTTGTTTATTTCAAGTCAATAGGTCTCGTTTTTGTCCTCTGTGCCCTTTGGACGTTTGTCGTCTTTCGTTATATTCTTATCAAACCTGCGTACTTATACAACCTGGCGGTTATCCTTCCAGGGACAGTCTCCCTCCATCCGTCAGCTGATTATGCATTCGATGGCTGAGTGGTACATGAGAGGGGAGCAGTATGACCAGGCCAAGCTGTCTCGCATCCTCGATGTGGCCCAGGACTTGAAGGTTTGTCGGAATAGACTTTAAAAATCCCACATGGTGACTTCTCTGAACTTAAAACCTTCCAACTAAAGCAGAATAATTAGAAATAGCGCATATAATACTACTTTACCCTCTTAATTTGTTGTCTAAAACTAGTAAAGGGTCATATATCCCATGGTGGTCTCTGCTTTAGTCTATACGTAGGTATAATTGTCATGGTCAATAAGCCAGTTTGTTTTTCCCCCTCTCCAGTCTCTATCGATGTTGCTGAATGGAACTCCATTTGCCTTTGTTATTGACCTCGCTGCACTTGCCTCTCGCCGTGAATACCTCAAACTTGATAAATGGCTGACTGACAAAATCAGAGAGCATGGGGTAAGTCTTCCAATTTATTTACTTGCGTACACTAAAAAGTCAACCAAGATTGTTGGTTTTCTTGTTTTATGGTCATTGTTATCTGGGAATACCACACTGAGAACATTGTATCAATAGAATCATTCTATGTTTTGTCAGGAACCTTTCATCCAGGCGTGCGTGACATTCCTGAAGAGGCGCTGCCCGTCCATTATGGGGGGTCTGGCCCCCGACAAGGACCAGCCCAAAAGCGCCCAGCTGCCCCCGGAGACCTTAGCCACGATGCTGGCCTGCCTGCAGTCCTGTGCTGGGTGAGAGGCTGTTGCTTCAGTCCCCATCACTGTACTATTAGTTTGCCTTTTTGAAAACTGTTTGAGCAAGACTAACATTATTAGACGATTACTAAAAGGCATGTTATGGTGTTTTGACCACTTAAGACTTAACAATGTGTAGTTTTTGGCAGTCTAGTTATTTATGGACACCATCACTCATACCCTATCTAAAATTCCTTCACGTTTGTATCCTCAGGAGTGTGTCACAGGAGCTGTCGGAGACGATCCTGACCATGGTTGCCAACTGCAGCAATGTAATGAATAAAGCCCGACAACCTCCACCAGGGGTAATGCCAAAGGGACGTGCCCCCAGCACCAGCAGCCTGGATGCCATCTCTCCTGTACAGGTATATTCACACATGATGCGCACATCATGCCTTTGCAGACACATTTTTGTAATGTCTTTTACAAGCAGCCCTGTATTCCTGACTTGCTGAAAAGAACTTGACAATTAAATATTGTTCTTTCTTGCCCCCTCCCTTGCTTTTCTCTAGATGGACTCCCTGTCCGGCATGGGTTCCTTGAACCTTGGGGGCACAGCCCCATCCCACACTCAAAGCATGCAGGGTTTCCCAACCTCACTAAGTACGGCTTTCAGTAATCCCCAGTCCCCAGCAAAGGCCTTTCCACCGCTCTCTAACCCAAACCCCAGCACACCATTTGGGGGCATTGGCAGCATTGGTAGCATTGGCAGCCTTGGCAGCCTGTCCTCCCAGCTCCCTGGTATGGACTCTGGTACTATGCTATTTTATTTTCAAATTTGAACACAAACACCTCAGCAATTCATATTACACTATGATAGTTTTGTCTCTTTGAATTCATTGAGAAATGAGGCAGGAACAATTTTTTGCTAAATGTTATTACTTTCCTTTCAGGTCCCTTGGGCACAGGCATCAGCTCTAGTATTGGTTCTAGTCTAGGGATGCCAACTGTCAACACAGACCCTTTTGGCACCAGGAAGATGAGCACACCAGGCCTGAACCCACCCACCTTTCAACAGAGTAAGATTGAGGCCTGTAAGTGGTGGTAGTGGTGTGACTGAGAGCCCCGCCCTGCGTTGCTCATTACTGTGTTTCCTCTGCAGTGATTATGATTGTTGTCTTTTTTAGGAGTTCATTTAGTACCAATGCACCTTCGTGTGCCTCACAAATAGAGATGCATATATTGTCTCTTTCTTGCACAGTACTGCTTATAAAGGAAATAACGGCTAGTGTTAATGGAGGTTGCATTGACTCATTTTGATGTCTAACTTGGTAAAATTACTTGGGAGAAACCCTAGCTTGAAGCTGCTTATAATAAATAATGTAAACTACTATTGCAAAGGTGCAATTATTTAAATAATTGTTTGAATTGTGTGTTTTTATGCAAATTGAATTTAAAAAAAATAACTTAGAATTACACTGATTTCAGGACAGTGTAAATCATTTTTCAAGACTAGTGAAAAGTCTTGCTGTCAATTATAGTTCTTGGAAAGAAAATCTGAATTGGGGGGAAAAAAAACGATAATTTACCTATTGCAATCTTTCAATCTCTACTCACAAATACAGTTTACAAGACAACTTTCATAAGTATTTACCAAGAGCCCGTAAAAGACTGAGCATTTTGTAAACATTTAGGTGTACAATTTTTATTTTCAAACTAAATTGGTTAATCAAAGAGGAAATGCAGATCAGTCTTCCATTCCTAGGCTGACGGCCCCACTTTCATGTAATTTGTCTGCTTTCTAAGCATCAAAAAGAGGTCTAACCGTCATCCGAATACTCTTTCCTGATGTAGCACTTGACTGCACAATGTTAACTAACGAGTCAATGACTTGGCACTTGCTCCACCAGTCTTAGATTAAAAGTGTCTTTTTATTTCTCTTTTTCAGCTGACCTTTCTCAGGTGTGGCCCGAGGCAAACCAGAACTTTAGTAAGGAGATAGACGACGAGGCAAACAGTTACTTCCAGCGCATCTACAACCACCCACCTCACCCAACCATGTCTGTGGATGAAGTATGTAGTGATATTATTAATTTTCCTCTGCCAAAAACACTAACTTATATCAAACCCACCAGTGAGTACTGTTGCACTTCGAGTTAACGCCCACTGCGTCGTTGTCCCCCTCCTAGGTACTGGAGATGCTGCAGAGGTTCAAGGATTCAACCATCAAGCGGGAGCGCGAGGTTTTCAATTGCATGCTACGGAACTTGTTTGAGGAATACCGATTCTTCCCCCAATACCCAGACAAGGAGCTGCACATCACTGCCTGCCTTTTTGGTGGCATTATCGAGAAGGGTCTCGTCACCTACATGGCCCTAGGCCTGGCCCTCCGATATGTTCTTGAAGCCTTAAGAAAACCCTATGGATCCAAAATGTATTACTTTGGAATTGCTGCCCTAGATAGGTTTAAAAACAGGTACTGAAATGTTTTCTTTTGTAAAATGAGTATTAATGTACCAACAGTCCTTTTGTCTCAGGATAACGACTCTCTTCATGTTCCTAGACTAAAGGACTATCCTCAATATTGTCAACACCTAGCTTCAATTGCCCACTTCTTGCAATTCCCCCACCATTTACAAGAGGTAATCAGGTTTCCTTAATTTACGTTTTCATTTTTAAGGCATCTTTTGTCTTAACTATGACCCCAGAAAACGATTCATACATGCAGATAAATAAAATCGCGCTCTGCTTCTTTCAATATCCTGTGTGTGCAGTATATTGAGTATGGCCAACAGTCACGGGACCCTCCGGTGAAGATGCAAGGCTCCATCACCACCCCTGGCAGTCTGGCACTGGCACAAGTCCAAGCCCAGTCGCAGCAACCTGGTGTCCCCAAGGCCCCACAGCCAGGGCAGCCAAGCACTCTAGTCACCACCACGACGACTACAACCACAGTGGCCAAGACCCCTGCCATCACAAGACCAACGCCCAGCACCTTCAAGAAGGATGTGCCTGTGAGATTGGCTTTCCTAATGTCTATGTACCAGAATGTGCCATGTCAATGTATTTAAATTGGTTTATATTTTTCTGCATGTAAAACCTAGATAAAGTATTCAGAATAACACTTGCTTTTTATTTTTGTTCCTTCCTGCAGCCCTCCATAAACACAACCAATATTGACACCCTGCTGGTGGCCACTGACCAAACAGAAAGGATTGTCGAGCCTCCGGAAAATGTCCAGGAGAAGATTGCTTTCATCTTCAACAACCTTTCCCAGTCCAACATGACACAGAAGGTGCAGTGAAAACAGATGAAACATGACTATCTCACAAACCTTATCAGTCAGATAAAACATTTTTTAAACCATATACGCTTGTATTTCAGGTTGAGGAGTTGAAAGAGACTGTGAAGGATGAATTTATGCCCTGGGTGTCTCAGTACCTGGTGATGAAGCGTGTCAGCATTGAGCCCAACTTTCATGGCCTCTACTCCAACTTCCTGGACACTCTCAAGAACCCTGAGTTTGTGAAGATGGTCCTCAATGAGACTTACAGGAATATAAAGGTAAAACCGTGAGGGATAAGGTGGTGACTTGAGGGCTTTAAAATCTTCAAAAGCATGTGCAAATTATTAACACTCCCATCCCTGAATTTATTTGACATCTTCAGGTTCTGTTGACCTCTGACAAGGCAGCTGCCAATTTCTCTGATCGCTCCCTGCTGAAGAACTTGGGCCACTGGTTGGGCATGATTACACTGGCTAAAAACAAGCCTATCCTCTACACAGTAAGTATTTGTGATATTACTTTGGGAGTGTTGTTTCATCTGCCTGCTTTGGAGTTGGCTGACATATATTTTTCCCCTTTTTGCCAGGATCTGGAAGTCAAGTCTCTGCTACTGGAAGCCTATGTGAAGGGCCAGCAGGAGCTACTGTATGTAGTTCCCTTTGTGGCCAAAGTTTTGGAGTCCAGTCTACGAAGCATGGTTAGTAAAATAGGTTCCGACTGAGAGGTGTCTCCATACCATTAACATTACCTCGTGCCAAGTATGTCATGCTGGCATATTTACTTCAGTTAAAAACAACTCAAAGTTGTCTACACACACACAGTCAATACAACTGGCTTATGTCTACCTGATTCTACTGTTTGAGGTTTTGTGGATTAACAAATGTGTGCGTCTCTGTTGTAGGTCTTCAGGCCCCAGAACCCCTGGACCATGGCCATCATGAATGTTCTCGCTGAGCTGCATCAAGAACATGACCTCAAGGTAATATATTATTCTTCCTGTATAGCCACTTAACTCTGGCAGCTCTTGGAAATGTAGTCCGTCTAAATCCCAGTTAAAAAGATCATGTTCCAAAACAGAAGGTTTGCTTGCTAACAGTAACCCAGCCAGATCCAACATTGTCAGCCAACACAGTCTGTATTACATGGCCAGCATGCTGCCTTCCAGCCATCCTACAAAGAAAGAGTTTTCACCAATTTGTTTCTCACATTGTTCTCTTGTTTTTTTGCAGCTCAACCTAAAGTTTGAGATTGAAGTTCTGTGTAAGAACTTGTCTTTGGACATCAATGACCTCAAGCCAGGGAACTTGCTGAAGGACAAAGATAAGCTTAAGAGTCTGGAGGAGCAGCTGTCTGCACCAAAGAAAGAGACAAAGCCTCCAGAGGAGATGCTGCCAGTTTCTACCGCAGGTCAATGTGCCAGCTTTACTTTAATTTCTGCCCTGCTTTCTACGTACTGCACATCTGAAGTTTGAAAAGAATTCGAGCTACAATCTTAATTTTAATTTGTTTGACTGTTTAGCTTTCAACTTTTTTTTAAACCTTGAGACACACTAAAAAGTTCATATTACTTGTTTATGTTGTCTGAATTATCAGCGGTTTGTTCATTTGATTTTAATAAATGTTTCCTTTTGTGACCAACAGGAGACTTTGTTCCATTTGCAGCACCTCCCTCAACCCCAGCAGTCATCACCACCGCCTGCACAACCACTGGGCCCCCGACCCCACAGTTCAGTTACCACGACATCAATGTGTATGCCTTGGCAGGCCTGGCTCCACACATAAATATAAACGTCAACGTAAGTCTTAACGTGCATGTGCACACTTTCTCCTTTGCATATTTTCTTGTTTCCTTTATCCTTTTGATTGTCATTCCTTTTTTGACTTTTCTGCCATACTCTTCCTGTCTTGTCTCTAGATCCCGCTGCTACAGGCCCATCCCCAGTTGAAGCAGTGCGTTCGTCAGTCGGTAGAGCGAGCGGTTCAGGAGCTGGTGCACCCCGTGGTTGACCGCTCTATCAAAATAGCCATGACGACCTGTGAGCAGATCATCAGGAAGGACTTTGCCCTGGATTCGGAGGAGTCCCGCATGCGCGTGGCTGCCCACCATATGATGAGAAACCTGACCGCTGGGATGGCCATGATTACCTGCCGCGAGCCCCTGCTCATGAGCATCGCCACCAACCTTAAGAACAGCTTTGCTGCTGCACTTCGGGTAAGCGGAACAAAACATGAGGGCTTATGTCCTTTATTGCTTGTGTTCAATAAGGTAAAGAGATTACGCTCAGAGAGAGCCGTCTCATCCTTTCCCTTGTACCAATCCTGTTTCTTTAACTTGAGGCGTTATTCCCTCAGGCACCAACACCCCAACAGAGGGAGATGATGGAAGAGGCTGCAGCCAGGATTGCTCAAGACAACTGTGAACTGGCTTGCTGCTTCATTCAGAAAACGGCCGTGGAGAAGGCTGGCCCTGAAATGGACAAGAGACTAGCCACGGTGAGAATACACATGCATTTCCAATACATGAACTGTGGCTAGTGTCACTGCAGCATAAAATATGTTTCAAAGTGGATAAGACATTTCAATTATCTATATTGCAAAGATTGAAATCATTGTTTAAAAAAATTCTGCAATTGATGTCCCAAGACAGACTACAAGTAATTCAAACAACTTCAGAATTATAGATGTATAATCTGTTGGCCCGATGACCAAAGATGTGACTAGTATACCTTTTTTATTAGTAGAGCATACTGCTCTGCTAGGATGCATGGGACTTTTACAAGTTTCCTTCACACCTTTTGTGTTAATTTTTTCCGAAAGCAAAAGTATCTAATTTTGTATTTTTTTTTTTTTTTTTTACCTAACCAGGAGTTTGAGCTGAGGAAGCATGCCCGCCAAGAGGGACGTCGCTATTGTGATCCTGTTGTTCTGACTTACCAGGCTGAACGTATGCCTGAGCAGATCAGACTCAAGGTGAGGTCACTGTGGCATCCAGTACTGCAATAAATCAAAATGTACTGTAACATCAGATACTGCATCTGTCCAACATGTCCAAAAGGATCATGATTCTTTTCATCCACCAATAGACTTTACAATAGGAGAGTAACTAACATACGTTCTGTGTTGTAGGTGGGAGGAGTGGACCCAAAACAACTGGCTGTCTATGAGGAGTTTGCCAGGAACGTTCCAGGTTTCTTACCCAGCAATGATCTCTCTCAACCCACTGGCTTCTTGGCTCAGCCCATGAAGGTATGCTTTTTTTTTTGGGGGGGGCAGGTGGGGATCCTCAAAACAAAACTTGACAACTGAAAAGGCAAGGGAGGGTTAAATTATTCATTACAACCATCCTCAATTTTCATTTATTTTCTGATAGAAGCGATGTTCCTACATTTTCAGTAAATAAGAAGCTAAAACAGGCACACTTTACTTGATTTTAACAAGAGGCAGTTGGTCATGTCAAACCCAGAAAACTTGACTCCATTTCTCTATCTCTGTCAACAGCAACAGGCATGGGCCACAGATGACGTGGCTCAGATCTACGATAAGTGCATGGCAGACCTGGAGCAACATCTTCATGCTATCCCTCCAGCCCTTGCCATGAACCCCTTGACCCAGGCTCTGCGCAGCCTGCTGGAAGCCGTGGCCTTGGCGAGGAACTCCAGGGATGGAATCGCCGCACTTGGCCTTCTGCAGAAGGTTAGTGTTATGGCTGCGGTCTAGTCGAATATGACGATCCTCAAATGGTGTGAGGGAGGCAAAGCTGAGGAGCTAATCAACGCCAACCTCCGTTTTACTAAGTTAGCTTTGCTTCTTCCCAGGCTGTGGAAGGTCTTCTGGATGCCACTAGTGGTGCTGACGCCGACTTGCTGCTCCGCTACAGGGAGTGCCACCTGCTGGTGCTCAAAGCCCTTCAGGATGGACGTGCCTATGGACCACAGTGGTGCAATAAGCAGATAACCAGGTGAGTCGGGACGCATTTGAGTTCAAACATTGTTCATCCCTTGTAGTCTTAAGCTCTCTCTCCCGTCACTGATTTGAATCATACAAACTCGTGCTTAGTTGTAAATTAGGTATTGTAATTTTGAACAATTCTCCCTCCCCCTCCTCTCGTGGTTCATGTCATAAGGCGATTAAATGTATAGCCTATTTAATTGTTTTGCTGTGATTATTTCCAGGTGTCTGATCGAATGTCGTGATGAGTACAAATACAACGTAGAGGCAGTGGAGCTTCTGATCAGAAACCACCTGGTCAACATGCAGCAGTATGACCTGCACCTGGCACAGGTACACATTACAAATAGTCATTTACTATTCTATCCTTATCTTGTGTTTTAGTTTGATGTAAACATGCAGTTCTAAAAATCTGCTTAAGACTAATGTTTAGAAAATAGTTTTCAATCTGTTGTGCACTCAAGGTTTGTTCTTTCTGTTGAACAGTGTTAAAAATGTCCTTATCAGATCAATATATATATTTATTTTCTATTTTACTCTGGCGGTGCTAGTGCCCTGTATGTTGTTCTACACCTTGATCAATACTTCTGTGAATCAGTAGTAGTTTGGCAAAGTGACATTTCAAGTGCAACGACAAGCTAACGTCAATTTTCATCTTCTAGTCGATGGAAAATGGACTGCACTACATGGCAGTCGCTTTTGCCATGCAGCTGGTGAAGCTCCTGCTGGTGGATGAACGCAGTGTCAGCCATGTCACAGAGGCCGACCTCTTCCACACAATTGAGACTTTAATGAGAACCTGTGCACACTCCAGAGCCAATGCACCTGAGGGGTAAACGACTACATTGTTCAGACTTCTCTCTTTTCTTTCCATTAGTTGATTTGTTATCCATTGATCACAAATATCTGAACCCCACTGTCTCATTTAATGTCTTCCTGATTTCCACAGCAAAGTCAGTCCAACTACTTGGTAAACACAATACTATACCACTTGGTTATCAATTTTGTGTTCATTCAATGTTGCTATGATTTACACTTAAACAATTGGTTGCCATCATTTACCCAATGATGTCAATAGATCATTTCTGTTAGATATTTTTTTTATGGCCATTATGAGTTTTTGCTGTATCAAATCAAATGGCTCTACTGTGAGAGGAGCTAAAACTGACCCTGTCATCTCTTTGTCCTCCTAACCCAGCCTTCCCCAACTGATGGATGTTGTTCGCTCCAACTATGAGGCCATGATTGACCGGGCCCACGGAGGACCCAACTTCATGATGCACTCTGGGATTTCACAGGCGTCAGAATATGACGATCCTCCAGGCTTGAGAGAGAAGGCTGAGTATCTCCTGAGGGAATGGGTCAACCTGTACCACTCGGCTGCTGCCGGCAGGGATAGCACCAAAGCTTTCTCTGCCTTTGTAGGCCAGGTAAACCCTCTTTTTAATCTGTTTAACAGTCGAGTACAAGGGACCTTTGTATCACATATTGATGTCTTATGTCTCCTTTTCTTTTTCTTTCAGATGCACCAGCAGGGCATCCTGAAGACTGATGATCTGATCACAAGGTTCTTCCGGCTGTGCACAGAAATGTGTGTTGAGATAAGCTATCGGGCGCAGGCTGAGCAGCAGCACAACCCAGCAGCCAGTGCAGCCATCATCAGGGCCAAGTGTTACCACAACCTGGATGCCTTTGTTCGGCTCATAGCGCTGCTGGTTAAACACTCTGGAGAGGCCACTAACACAGTGACAAAGATCAACCTCCTCAACAAGGTACTTTATTGTCAGAATAGAATACATCATAGAAAATGTGGTTGTGGAAACAAAACACTTAGGAGATGTCCATGTCCGCTCAAATGTAGAAGTGAAACTGTAAGCAAATTCTGCAGCGCTTTTCAACTAAATTATAATCTCAAGAGTCCACAAGATGTGCAACGAGGATTATTCTATAGTAGGACGGTTACAAAGAATGCTCAAAGATTTCAAAGGTTAAATAAGAACCGCTCTTCAACTTGAAATTATAGTATTTCTGAATCCATTCTGGAAAGCCTGATTTTAATAATCCGAAGTGAAATTACAGAAATGCTTATCTCCTCTGTAGATACTGCTGGCAACCTTTAAACCGGCTGGCTTACTTGATTCTGACTGCGCCCTCTATTGTTCTTATAGGTGCTGGGTATCGTAGTTGGGGTGCTGATTCAGGACCATGATGTCCGTCAGACAGAATTCCAACAGCTGCCATACCACCGCATTTTCATCATGCTGCTGTTGGAGCTCAACGCTCCCGAACATGTTCTGGAGACCATCAACTTTCAGACACTCACTGCCTTCTGGTAGGACATCCACATTCTGCGAACATATCTGAAGGGTCTCTTACTGGCTCACCTATTATAGCATATATTCCAATACATATTTCTGTCCATGTATGATTGATGCACTTTGGTTTGGACTCACTTTTATTTTATTTTCGTGCAGCAATACCTTCCACATCCTGAGACCCACTAAAGCTCCCGGCTTTGTGTACGCCTGGCTGGAACTCATCTCCCATCGCATCTTCATCGCCAGGATGCTAGCTCACACCCCGCAGCAGAAGGTACGCCAGAATAAGCCGCTCTCTAATTTGCTTTTCAACTAGCTAGCCTTTCATCTGGTTGATGGATAAATGTTGCCATTTCGCCATACTGGTGGTTTTGGAATTTTGGTCTAATAGACTGATGTTTTCTTCAAGGGTTGGCCCATGTACGCACAGCTGCTGATCGATCTCTTCAAGTACCTGGCCCCATTCCTGAGGAATGTAGAGCTCAACAAACCTATGCAAATCCTTTACAAGGTGATCTCTCATTTTTTGCAGGAATAACAGCTGCTCTGTATCATTGCTTGTGTTTGCGTTTAGCTTTGTAATGAGTATTTACTGTTCTAGTCTAATGTGCAGATGATTCCTGTTTTCAAGTTTAGATTACGAAACCTCTTTGCTTCCTCTAACGTCTGTTTTATTTTTTGGGCGTTTCAGGGCACACTGCGAGTGCTCCTGGTCCTGCTGCATGACTTCCCAGAGTTCCTGTGTGACTACCATTACGGCTTCTGTGACGTTATCCCGCCCAACTGCATCCAGCTCCGCAACCTCATCCTCAGTGCCTTTCCACGCAATATGAGGCTCCCTGACCCTTTCACACCCAATCTCAAGGTGCACACACACTCTCACGGCTGATTATTATACATTCACAGATGTTTCCAAGTTTAGCTTGGATCAGCAGGACCTATAAGTTTGGTACCGACACCGTACCATTGCGATTGGACAGGCAGGTGACAAAATATCTCATGAACCTGTGTTTTTATTGACACCCCGGCTGCAGGTGGACATGCTGAGTGAGATCAACATCGCGCCGCGTATCCTCACCAACTTCACAGGTGTGATGCCTTCCCAGTTCAAGAAGGACCTGGACTCCTATCTGAAGACTCGTTCACCGGTCACCTTCTTGTCTGAGCTGCGCAGCAACCTGCAGGTAGGAGCAGCCTCAACCCCGTTTTTAAACGTTTATTATTAGACTCCAACAAGGAACAATGAGATATTTTATTAACTTGTCATCATTGTCCTCCAGGTGTCTAACGAGCCAGGAAACCGCTACAACATCCAGCTGATCAATGCTCTAGTGTTGTATGTAGGCACACAGGCAATCGCTCACATCCACAACAAGGGCAGCACCCCCTCCATGAGCACGATCACCCACTCGGCACACATGGACATCTTCCAGAACCTGGCCGTGGATCTGGACACTGAGGGTAAGGTGGCAGCATACGAACAGCATCAGTTTTTTATCGGCCACTGCTAAAAACGCCAGGCGTGTGTGTTGCAGGTGCATCGAGCCTTTTGTTTATTCTACTGAAAGTGTTATCTTAAGCGTGAATTAAAAAAAAAGACATTCGATTTTAGACATTCACCATCTGTGCTGAACAAAAGCAGAGCAATGAGGTTTCCGGTGTCATGTATTTCCAGGGCGTTACCTGTTCCTGAATGCGATTGCCAATCAGCTGCGCTACCCCAACAGCCACACTCACTACTTCAGCTGCACCATGCTCTATCTGTTTGCCGAGGCCAACACCGAGGCCATCCAGGAGCAGATCACCAGGTGAGACGATCCAAGTCAAGGTCTTGATGGCCTCGTTATTCCTGCAGGAAAATGTCGAAGTTTGAACTACACGTGCTGTCGGTTCAAGCGTTCTCCGTCTCTTCCAGGGTTCTGTTGGAGAGGCTGATAGTGAACAGGCCTCACCCGTGGGGTCTCCTCATCACCTTCATCGAGCTGATCAAGAATCCTGCCTTCAAGTTCTGGAGCCACGACTTTGTGCACTGTGCTCCCGAGATCGAGAAGTAGGTTTCCCCCGTTTTGACTCTTTGTTCTGTCATGTTTGAGGCTGCACAGACGGCAGAATTCCTTCATTGTTGCCGCTTCAGGCAGGATTTTGACGATAAAGTAATGTCGGCCTTATTGCCGTCCTGTTCTGCTGCTCTCTAACAGACGTTGACGTTCTTTCCTCTCCCCTCAGGCTGTTCCAGTCGGTGGCCCAGTGCTGCATGGGACAGAAGCAGGCCCAGCAGGTGATGGAGGGCACCGGTGCCAGCTAGCCTGTGTACCAGCCAGCTCATAGCCCACGGGAGAGATGCCGCGGCCTTGATTCACTCCCCCACCACACGCACCCCTCTCTCTTTACTGTCGGCACTGGATAAACTGGCAACCACAGTCATTCGAAATGTGGATGAAAATGACTACTGCTCACGGATCTAAAGAGTTAGATTTTTGTTTATCCATCTGGGGCTGAATTGAGATGGAGAGAATGGATTGGGACATGCTGTTTAATATACTTTTTTTTTTGATGCTTTGATGTAAATATTGGAAAAAAGGGAGAACGGGCGAGTAGATGTGTGGAGAAAAATGCACATGTCAAATAAAATGTATCCTGACATGTTAAAGACATGAAAACATATTTTCACTCACTACCAAAGTCCTTGGTTTGCTTCCCTCCCACACGAACCTTTTTTTCTGACTTTTTTTTTCTTCATTTTTGTTGCTTTCAGAGGCTGAATGGTAGGTGATTGAAGAAAAAAAAGCTGCCTACTACTTTCATTTGATTCCTTTTTTGTCCCTGAGTGGGACAGGAAGAAGAAGTTTAGTCTCCCAGGTTGGGTAGGCGGGGGGGGGGTCTACTCCGGGTGTGTCGGTGGAGACAGTTTGCTGATGGTTAGTCCATTTGAAACTGGCTCTGGAAGTCTCTCCCTGGCACTTGTAAATTGTGCAAAGTGATGGCGACATTGTATCTTGACGATTTGTACAAAGATCCAAATTGAAGAACAACAATAGAAGGACCAATACAGCCCATTTTGTAACATTTTGAATGTTTTGTAAATGTATTGGTCCATGTGTTGTATTTTGTAGTCCTTTCTAGTTTGCCTTTAGTTCTTGCTACTTAACTGCAGTATGCATACATACAGGAAATAAAGCATTCAAACTGCAATTCATCTGTGTTCATTCAGGACTACAACAGGTATTTGTTAATTTACCAGGAAAACTGTGTATGATCCACACTAAATGTTTGTGTACGTTCAAAGGAGGAAATGCACGTAATGGCAAAAAATATTCTGAAATGTGTGTAATATTTCCTTTCTAAATCCCAAATCAGCCTGTGAATGTGCGCAGCTGGTTCAGCCTCACTTTCCCTCATTCAACCATGTGGTGACTGCAAAGCGCCTCGTGAATGGTGATGCGTAAAAAGGAGCCGCTGATCAGTGGGTCTTTAGGGTGATTCAGGGAGACGACCAAGAGGAAGGACACGCGTTCACTTCCAGTTCTTCTGCTGATGCAGTCCGAACGGTGCAGTCTTTGGTCACCGGCCACTTTATTCAGCCCACCTGTTCAGTTGCTTAACACAAATGGCTAATCGGCCATTCGCACGGCAGCAACTTGATGAGGCATCTAGACGTGAAGATGACTTGCTGAAGTTCAGACCGAGCATTACAACGGGGATTTAAGTGACCAAACGTGGCATGGTTGATGGTGCCAGACTGGCTGGTCTTAAGTATTTAAAAAAACTGATCTAGGATTTTTTTCACGCACAGCCATCTTGAGGGTTTACAGAGAACAGTCCAGTGAGCGGAAGTTGTGTGGACGGAAATGCCTTGTCAGGTCAGAATGGGCAGAGTGGAAGACGACACTTGGAACCTTGAAGCAGACGGGCTGCAGCAGAAGAAGACCACACAGGACCACTCGTGAGAAAAGAACAGGAAACTGAGGCTACGATTTGCACAGGTTCACCAAGATTGGACAATAGAAGATTGGAGAAACGTTGCCTGGTCTGAGTCTTGATTTAAGCTGCGACATTCAGATGGTAGCGTCAGATTATGGTGTAAAGGACATTAAAGCATGGATCCATCCTGCCGTGTATCAATGGTTCAGGCTGGTGGTGTATTTTCTTGGCATACTTAGGGCCCCTTGGTACCAATTGTACTAGTACAATCTCAATTAACACTGCTGGTTTGAGTGTCTATGATAAATAGAATATATAAGTGCAAAGTAAAATGTGATATTAAATGTGAGGCATATATTAGGCCCTGTTTAGTGCGTACGCAACTGTTATTAATGAGACCCCTGGTGTTTCAAAATCTATTTACACAAGCATAATTCAGATGTTTACTCATTCATCGTTGTTACTTTTGAACTTAAATGTTTCTATATTCCTTGAAGTTCTAAGTAAGTAATGATGTTCATCACCGCAATCAAAATTTGTATACCTACTTTTGAAACGTTTTGTTTGTTTAATGTTATTAGAAAAAGTAAAAAGGCTCTGTTCTGTCCATCCAGAGGACTGGGGGCTCTACCATGCCTATAAAGCAGGGGTATCAAACTCATTTTAGTTGAGGGGCCACATACTGACCAGTTTGATCTCAAGTGGGCCAGACCAGTACAATCTACTAGAAACAAAGACCAAAACTTCTGACATCAGCCCACTGTCTATCTGCCTGGGCTCTCCTCTGCAGATTCCCTCGCTTTGTGACGACACTTTCATGACGTGATGCATTTTTAACGAGTTGCAACACAATGCCTCGCAGTGAAATGTCCAAAAACCCTGAATTTTTTCACAACGGCCGTTTTTCTGCCGATCAGTGATGGTGCACCGTTTGTAGCCCCACTGACAGCACGGGTACACTCCACTCAGCGCTTCTACGAGAGCGCTAAAGATGTAATTCGCTGTAGTGTCTGTCATGGGTACCAACTCAAGGAACTCCTTGGGGACCGCCAAAATCTCAACACCACAAATGAATGCGGCCAGTTGAACAATATCTTTAGTAATGTCAGTGCGCTCATTGATTGCAACTGAAAATGCTACAAATTACTTCATGCTTCTTTTGGTTATCCAAATCTGCTGAAAGATCGGTGGCCCCTATCCGTCACAGTATTCCTCGTTAGGCTAATATTGGCAAAAGCCTGTCACTTTAAATAATTATCCGGCGGGCCGAGCTGAACCCCTGGCGGGCCGGATCCGTATATAGGCCGTATGTTTGACACCCCTGCTAGAAAGGATCCGAAGACTGGAAAATGTTGCACATCAAACTTTAAATGGCTTATAAAAAGGTGTAACCTCCGATATCTGCACCAAGACTCAATTATATGCACAAAAAAATCTGAGGTTTTCTGTACATCAAGAGTAAGAACATATTTGCATATTTTGAAAAAAGACTGCTGAAATCAAATCAAAAACATTTATTGACAGCGATTTTAGATATTTTAGTTTCACCATTGAGATTTAAAAAAACAAACTCCTCCAGTGGTCCGCCTCGCTGTTGCGGCCGGAGTCATGACTCTGTGAGCTCCATCAGTCTGTGCAGGATGCTCTTCTGTCCACAGCGTACCTGCAGGGCGTTCTGCTTCCTGCTGCCCAGTCCTTCAAACGCTGCCTTGTCCTCCATCAGCGCCTCGTCGCTCTTCACGCCCCGTCCATCCTCCACGTCTCCGTAGGAGCTCACAGTCAGACGCGCTGCTTCATGAATGAGCCGCTTCCACGAAGCCTTCAATCCGGGGAGGCCCTCGTTGGAGAAAGCGAGGGAAATCTCATCCTCCTCGTCTTCCTCCCACCCTTCATTATCCTTGAACTCGGAGAACTCTTCCTTTGACATGCACAGCACCTGAAAATACACAACGTAAAAGTGTTTTTTCCAACGTGCAAGCAAACCGACGCTGCCTCCTCCCTGTTGCAGGTGTCCCTGGTGTCTCACCTTGAGCGCCGTATGTAGCTCGGTGTCCGTGAGGCAGCCCTGTTTGCCAAAGACGAAGGTTCCTTTCTCTTGCATCATCTGACGCAGCATCTCCCACTGCTCCTCCACCAGCTGCCGGTCCGGATCAGACTGAACACCTGCAAAGAGAGGAGGAAGATGAGGAGGGTTCACATCAAGAGCATTTATCGTCTCGTTTCTTTAACACTTCTCTCTTGTGCTACTGCAATTTGTCAACTCTCGGAAACAAAACCCGTCCATCTCGTCACCTTGCATGACGACCTTGTAGAGGTTGGCGACGGGGATGTCGGCGGTGTCGTTGCCATTGCTCCGGTAAGGCTCTGTGAAGCCGTACATGTGCAGCAGCTGCCAGTTGGCCATCTGCCCGTAGGTGTTAAACACCTCCTCGCCTTTGCGAATGGGGCGCACGCAAACCATCTTCAAACTGTCCTGAGGAAATTCAGCATGTGAAGAGAGAGAGACGAGAAGTGCGGGGTCATATTTCACACTGCGGGTAAACCCAACAACAAACTGTCACATTCAGACGTTTGAAACAAGAATAAGGGTCCATCGTCATCAGGAGTGGATGTGCCCTCTCACCGGTGTAAACTCCAGATTTGCATTGTGATTGGACACATGGTTCAGCATGTCGGCCATGGGAACCATCATCGGTGGGTTTGGGGCCTTCTCCTCCTCCTCCTCCTCCTCCTCATCGTCGTCGCTATCCTCCTCTACTTGTGGCTCTTGGAAACTACAGAGTGGAGGAGGATGGGGAGGAATTTTTAGAGGGACAACGAGGCAAAGAGGTGTGTGTGTGTGTGTGTGTGTGTGTGTGTGTGTGTGTGTGTGTGTGTGTGTGTGTGTGTGTGTGTGTGTGTGTGTGTGTGTGTGTGTGTGTGTGTGTGTGTGTGTGTTGCTCACAAACCTGTATGCCATGACGAAGGCCACCAACTTCGTGTACAGCTCCAGGGTGTGCATGTAGGGGTTCCACAGGTCTGGGTGCTTGGCGATGAAGGGAAGGACCACGTCTGTGTACTCCCTCTGGATGTTAGCCAGGTCTGTGTCCACGGCCTCTGGAATGCCTGTTCCCCTCAACAGTCCGTCTCTTTCTGCTTTCGACCTGAACGAATGAACTGCAAATTACTGCGAAGAAAAGCTAGAAATTCACACTTCATCCACTGAAAATTCCCAAAGAAAAGCTTTTCCTGGAGTTGGCAACATGACTCTTTTTTTCAGTGATCTCCAGGATAGGGATTAAACCGGGTTCTTACCAGAACATGGGGTGGTCCAGTGTCTTGAAGTCAGTCCAGAGAGAGAGGTAGGGTTTCCAATGGGACTGTGAAGATGTATACTCATACAGCAGAGCCAGCAGCAGGGGGACCCAGCCAGACGAGCTCTCCAGAGATGACCTCTCTGTGACGGGTTAAAAAAAAAAAGAAAAAAAAAAGAGAGAAACTGGGTTACAAACAGTTTGCAGGCAGCTTCAATCTTGCTCCAGCGTCTCTGTAATTAAAACCGTCACCTTTCTCCAGCACGACAGAGACCTTGGTAGTTTCCTGGTGGAGAAGAGCTGCTCTGGGGATGGTGAATACAACCTCTCCCTCCTCTACGTCTTCTCGAGCCAGCATCCCGTACTCGGCCACTGTTCCCTCTTTACTGACACACACCTACAGAGAGACAGTGTGGTTATGGAGCCTGGGGTCAACTCAGCAAAGTGAAACAAGTGCACCATCTTTAAAAGCTTTTGACAAATACTGAACATGGCAGAAACCACAAAAGAGAACGGATCATAGAGACTGGTTCATGTTTAGGCCAACACACCTTACTGCTGAGCACCAAGCCGACTCTGTTGCACCACTGGAGAAAGTCCTGCAGCGGATTGATCTCGGAGCCATCACCGACCTGTCGGCGAGTTTATTAAAAAATAAATAATATGTAAACATCCGTAACATGAATTTGCACGTGTGATATAGTGCACTGGGTTTCCTGTTAAACCACGTGTTTACACCGACAGACTTCGCTGCACGTTGGCTCCGCTGCGAGTGAACGAATGAAGCTGGTTTGGAAACGAACGGCAACAACATTCGGAATCCATTAATAACAACTGCGGTAGTGACTTTGGCTCGTGACCCAACAAGTAACGCGAGACTGTCCCCACGTAAACACAGTGGGCACCAGGTGCAACTACTCACACGTGAAGCCAACTGTAACGTGGGCCGGATTTAAGTACGTAACGTTACACAAGACACACTGTACTTGTTCCTAGAGTGAGTTAAATTGTAACCTTAGGTCGCTTCGCTCTGGTTGCCATCTTGTCGGTGTGCTTCCTAACGGCTCGTGAGGGCTGGGTTACCACAGGAACGAACGGAGCCCGCGAGGGAGAAGGGTTTATTTTGACCCGGGCGCCGACTCGCAGGCAAGTAATGGTTACGCACACGAGCTGGCATTTTAACTTTTTAGGGGCCCAACTCCCAACGTCCACACTCCGTGACTTTCAGACACGTTCTCGCAAAGTCCGTTAGGGCTTTAGTGCTGTAACACTAAGTCATCGAGCGCTCAATGGGCGCCCTCGCAGACATTTTGAAACCTTCCTGAATATTCTCCGTAAGTCTTTGCCTGGGGAAATTACCCACCATTCATAGCGACGCGACGTTAAACATGTGGTTAACATGTGGTTAAAAATGCAAACAAATAAATAACAGGCAAATGTGACTATTGTGGGCAAGAGGAAACCATCGATCATGTTATTCTACAGTCAGAAATATGAGCATAAAAGAAGACAGCCAATTGGAAGCCTCGACAAGGAAAAAGTACAGTTAGATATCATAGGTATTCTGCAAAATAACTCAAGCGCTATCAAGGACTATTAGAGTGTCTTAGAATAACAAATATTATTGAAAAAATCTGAGCCCTGGGTTTATTTGTTTTGTTGAAGTATATATACATACATACATACATACATATATGTTTTTTTAATTATTATTATTATTATTTATCAATAATGCAAGTACGAGACAGCCTGATTCACACTCCATACCAGTTGGTGGCGGTAATGTGTTTGCCAACTGCCAATAAACTGCCATTAAACCATAAAAAAACAGAAGAAGAAAAAAAGTATATATGAAGATTTTGTTGATCACTTTTAAGGCCCGCCTTGGTCTGGCCCCGAGCTAGATTATTGAAATGTTAACACCACATGAGCCAACCTGCAGCCTTAGATCCTCCGGTGGGGCCCTCCAGGCCGTTCCGAAGTCGAGGCTTAAATCAAAGGGTGACCTTTTGCCATCAGGGCCCCTCAACGACCTACCGGAGGAGATAAGGCTTGCGGAATCAATAACTCCTTTTAAATCACTTCTTAAAACCCTTTTTTTTTAAATTGCTTTTAAGTGATGACGTCCTTTTACAGTGGCTTGCAAAAGTATTCATGCCCCTTGAACGTTTCCACATTTTGTCACATTACACGCCACAAACATAATATATATTTTATTGGAATTTTATGTGAAAGACCAACACAAAGTGTCACACAATTGTGAAATACAAAGAAAATGATACATGATTTACATTTTTTTTCCACAAATAAAAAACTGAAAAGTGCACTGTGCAAAATTATTCAGCCCCACTGAGTCAATACTTTGTGGAACCGCCTTTTGCTGCAATTACAGCTGCAAGTCTTTTGGGTTATGTCTCTACCAGCTTTGCACATCTAGAGACAAGACAGTAAATACACAAGACAGTAAATACAACAAGTTTGCACATGACCCACACTGACAACTAACACAATTTGTACCATCTTCTATCACACTTAATGAAAAATAATGGGCAATTCAAAAGTAATTAAGCAAATTCACTCTCATTGATAAATTGGTAAAACCTGAATATGTCAATAGAGATAAAACATGAGCAAATCCAAGTGATGATAACTTGGGGGGGAAACAACAATAAATGAAAATCAGAACTTCTGAAACAGTCTGTGAGAACATTCATCTGTGATGAAACCAAAGAAAAGGAACATACAAAGCTTAAAATGACAACATGCTTCTGGAATAGGACCGGCTCCTCAAAGGTGTCCCAAGCTGTTGTTTGAGCTCACGTGCTGAGGGAAAGCAATGGAAACAGAAAGCCGGCTGAACAAAAAGGCTGCAAATCCTAAGAGTTTGGGGACAGCCAGCAGTCATATCACACTCCCAAATGGGTTAGTTTTCAACTTGAGGTCACAATGAGACACTTCTATTGGAGAATGCTGTAAAGAGTGCAGAGTATATGAACTGTTGAGCAGCAGAGGGTGCTCTTTGACCAGATAAGATGTGTGTCTCCAAGATGCCACATCACCAGAGCTGATTTTAAATACAGGTCTGGAAAGGATAGAGAGAGGAAACTTTTAACCTCTTTTTTGCACTGAAAGTCAGGCTCGTTGGTCTAGGGGTATGATTCTCGCTTAGGGTGCGAGAGGTCCCGGGTTCAAATCCCGGACGAGCCCTTGTTTTAAAATCGATGGGGTCAAAATCACATGAAACAATAGTCAGATAAAGCATACAGTTAACAAGTCAAAAAAGAATAAATCTTCTTTCAGTTACGGCATCCATTGGAACTCACTGCTGACATGTGCAAATTCAGTGCCTTTCTGTGTTTCCAAACACACTTGATGCTCAAGTTAGTGCCAAAGTTGTCTTTATGTTTAATGTTGATCAACTTGTATTGACAACACAGCACAGAGTAAAAATGTAGCCTATGCATTTAACCCATACTAGTAATAGGATCAGTGGGCAGTTAGAGAGTGTGGCTTGCTCAAGGAATACAATTTGTACAAAGATAAGATGTGTGCACAATAAAATATAAAATCTAGTGCAGAAAAACTCTCTCTCTCTCTCTCTCTCTCTCTCTCTCTCTCTCTCTCTCTCTCTCTATGACAATAATCTGATTTAAAGTCACTTTTTTTTGTCTTTTCAAAACACCAGCATTAAAAATGCCACACCCATGAAACAACTGACTGATACATGTGCCATGGCCAAACATCTGATTGCTTGATACTTGACTGGTTTTAAGCACACAAAAAAGCCCACAGGTGAGTATTTATTTGTAAAAACATGCATAAGCAATATGTGAAAAAAAAGTCTCCATAAATGCATTTGCTGTTTCTATAATAATGCACAAAATAAAAGAATATGTATAATACACTTTTTCTGCAGTGCAAAATGCAATCTTTGGAAATTAATCAACACATTGATTGATTTTACAGTCCAGAGAGAAATACAGGTTTCCATGAGTGTGCAGTACTGCTAGTCTTGTGTGTTGTGTTTGGTCCATATATTCATGTCATTCACTCTAATAATGCTGAAAAATCTAACCCAAACTATATCATTGAAAAGGTGAACATGTTCAAAGTGTTTGAGATGTTGCACAGTAGTGTGTAACTGGTTTAAACTGAATCAGATCATGTGAACCATGTTGGAACAATACAGTGACAAAATTATCTTTTTAATTACAAATTATTGTATAGTTTTGAGTGATTAATTTTGCAATAACTATGAGATACTCTGCTAGTTGTGTGTGTGACTGTGTAGATTGTGTGTAGTGTAATGAATAAATTAGCCCTGTTTTAAAAATCATACTTAAGCGAACCTTACAATTAACTTAGCTTGTCTCATCTGATAATAATATAAGACAAAATAAGATGATATCAAAAATAGAAATATTTAATCATTAATCAAATTCTTGCTTGTAGTACCTCCTTTTGCAATGTCTCTTAAACATGTCTAGGGGGCGCTATCACCAACACTCTTTGTTTCATCTGCAGAGAGAGAGAGCTTAAACTGCTGCTGCTCCACAAAAAACACCTCCTTATTCACAGAAGAGCTCCTTCTTCAACCGTCAAAGACAGCAGAACAATGATTGAAGAAATACTTTCATTTTATTTTCATTTCACTAATTGATAATATGTACTTCTACTTGGGTACTAATTTGAATGCAGCTCTTGTACTTATAATGGAGACAGTATTTATATTGTTGTCTTGGTATTGTTATTCAAGGATTTTGAGTTGGATCTGATTATTCACCTTGTTTTTCACATTCTTACAAAACTATTTGATATCTGCACCAAGGTTATCAACATGTTTGTCCATATCCATCTGGTTATTAAATCTTTTTGGCCTCCCAGTGTTTTTGCTTGCTACCTCCTTTTGCACAAAAAAACTAAAACTTTTTTGACAATCCCTCGTCATAGTTTCAGAAATAATGATGCATTTCAACTCTTACGTACTATACTTTACTGTTATTTATTTCTGTCACACCTGCTGTCTGCTAGTTTATTACTCTCATCCCAATATGACCTGGACTGGAAATATGGTTGTTTAGTCTGTAGTAACAAAAGCTACTCTGTTAACAATCTTTGCTTGAGGAACACTAACATATGGTTTCTTGTGATGTACCTCCATCCCACCACAAAGAATGGATCCCTTTTCTTTTCTTACTAAACCAAACAAAGGCTCACCAGAAATCGGAGGTGGGGCGCCTCATGAAGCCACAGTCGAGCTTCTCTGAACAGAGTGAGTCTTGGATATACTCTTTGACTTGCTAAAAGGAAACTGATGCAAACTTTATGGAGACCGTAGGTTTGTTGTCATGCAAATAAAGAATATGTCTAATGCAGGTACAGAGTGGCTCCTCACTGCACTGACGATTGTGAACAATATTTGAGCTCACCAAGCTGCCTGACCACGTAATAGCGACTGAGGGACAGCCGTGTTTTGACTAGTAGTTCAGCTAGCGAGGAATAAGTAGGCAGTCACTGGCCGTATAAAACATGTTATACATGTCTATAAAAGGTGTTTTAAGAAAGTGTTGGTCACCGCAACCTTGAGAGGTCCTTCAGCATGCAGACACACACACACACACACACACACACACACACACACACACACACACACACACACACACACACACACACACACACACACACACACACTTCGATTGCATATTCTCGGCAAAAATATTTAAGTTAAAATAAATAAATACAGTGAAATAGTCTAGAAAACAAAGACTCAGAGAAAGTACTAGAACAGACAGGATACTAAATTAATATTTGCTGATATAGAGTGAGGTATATTATAAATAACAATCATCATGTGAGTCACATGATGATTGTTATTTATAATATACCGTAAGCCTAGTTTATGGTTCTCCGTCAGGTCGACAGCGTACCTACGCCGTAGCTACGCCGTCGACGCAGACCCCTACGCCGTAGCCTGACGCGCACCTCCAAAAAATCCTAACTACGCGTCGCGTTGACGCGGACTCCAAGCGCTGTGATTGGTCCGCTCAGAACGGAATTTCCGGCAGTTGCTTTTTCCCAGCCTCGACCGGTTTAGTGGTCGTACAGACCACCTCCGCAAACGTCTTCTCTGTCGCCTGCGCTTCAACATTTGCAATATAAGCATTTGCTCTTCAATATTAATGAGCTCCAACTTTAATGCATCCGCTCCAACTTGGTCGCCATTGTTTACTGTGACCGGAATTCGGCTATTCGAATGCTCAACGACGGCGTCACGTGACGGAGAACCATAAACTAGGCTTTAAGTTGACTACCAAGCTTTTCTCTTTCGCATGTCGAGAAGCAACATCCCTGATTATTTCTGTTCTTCTTCTTCTATAAATTTGACTGGCGGATCGCAACCCATTTGCCTAGGTGCACACCGCCACCTACTGTACCGGAGTGTGCAGATTCAGGAATAACTGTTCTAACTAACAAAGAAACAAAACAAAAATAAATAAATAAAACCAAACCAAACCAACAAAACAACAACAACAACAACAACAAAGCACCTCAAAGCAACAAAACAAAACCCACAATACTACCCATTCACAGCCCATCTACTTAATACCCAAACAAACCTATACCTAAATCCTGCGTCCTAGTCCTGTATCTTTGGCAAATCCCAACAAAGCCCTATAACCCTCATGACCCACCTGGTTCGCTGCCAGAACTCCCTCCAGACTCCACCTCCGTCCCAGCTGAGAATTTTTTGCCTTCAAAAGTTTCCTTTCAGAGTTGTATTTACGGCACTTCATGATAATATGCTCCACATCCTCAGTCTCATTACAACAAATACACTTATCTGCTCCCACTTTTGCCATTAAAAACAGAGTTGCATTCAGTCCTGTGTGTCCCAATAGCCTTGATATGATTACCTCCTCTCTCCGACACTTCCCTTTGAAAAACTTAACATTAATGGATTTTTGTATATTGTGATAGTGCCTTCCTTTGCAGTTGTTGTCCCACTCCCTCTGCCATAATTCCCTCACTGCCTCTCTAATAACAGCTTTCGCTTCCCCTTTTCCAAACGGAATACTCAGGATTTCCTCCTTTTTGAGTTTAAGTGCTTTCTTAGCGATCCTGTCCGCTCTCTCATTTCCCTCCACACCTATATGAGCATGAACCCAGCAAAAATGCACACTAGTACCCAGCCTTTGGAGTCTCAGCATTATCATAGATATTTCCAGCACTAAGTCCTCTCGTATATATCGTTTGGACTTAATGCTATTTAATGCTGCTGCAGAGTCTGAGCAGATAACCACTCTCTCCGGCCTGACCTCTTCCACCCATTGCAGCCCCAGGATTATAGCAGTAACTTCCGCCGTGAAGACAGACTGTCTGTCATTAATTATTTCACATATAGCCCTATTAAATTCAGTTACGAATACCCCTGCACCCACGTGACCATTCCCATTGTCTTTCGACCCATCGGTGTATATTTGCAGATAGTTAGATTATTTCTGTTGTTCAGCAGGTGGCGCTAATGCACCAAAGAGTTAATAAAAACGTCATGAAAATCCAACGAAGAAGAACAGCCCCCCCCCCCCCCCCCCCTCACGTCTTCTATCACGTCCTCAGACAGCATGTAAATATGCGTGAACTCCTCCTCGTCCTCCACTTCGTTGAATTACTTTGATCAGTGAAGATGAGCGGAAGAGGCAAAGGAGGAAAAGGACTCGGTAAAGGAGGCGCTAAGCGTCACCGTAAAGTCCTCCGTGATAACATCCAGGGAATCACCAAGCCCGCTATCCGCCGTCTGGCTCGCCGCGGTGGAGTGAAGCGTATCTCCGGTCTGATCTACGAGGAGACCCGCGGAGTGCTGAAGGTCTTCCTGGAGAACGTGATCCGTGATGCCGTCACCTACACCGAGCACGCCAAGAGGAAGACGGTGACCGCCATGGATGTGGTGTATGCTCTGAAGAGACAGGGACGCACTCTCTACGGCTTCGGGGGTTAAACTCTGACTGACCAACATCAAACCACAACGGTCCTTTTAAGGGCCACACACTTACTCAATATAGAGAGCTGATTTCCTGATCACAACACTGGATCAATTATCCAGAGATGTAAGCTACACTTATGTGCATGAAAGAAGCATAAACTGCAAATGTATCCTCAATCGGCTTAATGCTGCCTGCAAAATACAGTTTGAGTTCTCTTTTCAGGGCTCAAGTGGTTAAACTGTATCCATTTGACTCTGGCCTCATGGAGCTCTTTGTACGTGTATACAATAAACAAGACTTATAGAGAAAGCCAACAGTATTGCAGATGGAGGAGTCTGATTAATTGTTCATCAGCGTGACGGCCAGTGGAAAGAAGCTGTTCCTGTCTGGTGTTTGCATACAGAGCTCTGTAGCGCCTCCCAGAGGGGAGGAGTTGGAACAGCTTGTCTCCAGGGCGTGAGGGTCTGCAGGGGTCTTTCCAGCCCGCTTCCTGACTGGAGGTGTACAAGTCCAGGATGGAACCAATAGTTCTCTCTCTTGTTACTGTATCTGAGTCACTTTCCTTTTCTGCAAATTGTCATCAATGCTGGCTGGTCCAGATCTGTTTGTAAATCATGTAATACGCTAGACCAGTGGTTCTCAACCTTTTTTTCAGTGCTGTACCAGTGCAAAGCATTTTTGGTTGAAAAAAAGATTATATATATATATATATTAATCTCACATACCTCCTGGAGCGCCTCCACGTACCCCCATTTGAGAACCACTGTGCTAGACTGATATCTGTATCCGTTTGATTAGTTGTTTCAAGACTAGCTTTTCTAAATCAGAAGCCGTTATGTTGGAGTAATAATCACTATTTACCTTTTTCATTTCAGTTGTATTAACTGTTATAAAACTGTCTCATAACATGGATTTAATTCATACAGCCACATCACAAATCAATGCCTCCAGGAGCACTAGATGGTTGTTTTGGACACTGATAATTTCATAGTTGCTAATTATATAGATGTAGGATTACATGGATTGAGCGAGGGCAGAGTGGAGCTGCGGAGGCAAGCAAGACTCACTTTTGCTCCCAGTGATATAAAACATAAGAACCAGGGTATTAGTGACACAATGGGTCCAATGCTCTGAAGTAAATCATTTGAGTTTGTATTATATATAATAAAAATAATACTGGTGTGGGTCATTTTGGATCAAATCTGTTGATAACATGCCAAATATTGTATCTTTGCTCTGTAGAATCCAAACTGCTCTGAAAGTTATTTTTCAACACATTTCAAATCTAAAATGCATTCGTCCTCACCTGAACCTCATCAGAATACACACATTAACTGTTCTACTTCTGTACTTGAATGGTGGACTACAAATCAACTTTAAAAGTGCATGCTGTGTTCGGTACTGAGGGGTGTAATATCATGGCTCGATGACAAGGGTATTGTTCTCATAAAGAATATTAATGAAAAATTAAATTTAAATAAGTTATATCCTGTATATTTAACCCGTTTTATTAAAACTTTTTAAATATTGTACTTTTGTCTCCTTTCTCTTAACAGTGCTCCACTCCCTCATATCTCCACCCTGCTCCTCATGGTGTATAAAGTGCCATTGAGTCCTGTATGTCCAAACCATGAAAAAAAATCCAAAAAAGTTACATTTAAATTTCTGCTCAATAGTGTTATTATTCCCAATGTCCTGCCAATCTGTCATTTTACAACTTTGTCAAGTTTATCTTCAACCTAATTTTTCTCGATTCCAACATGAATCGGTATCTGAACAGAAATGAACATCTATTCTTAACTTTTGTAAACTTAATGATGACAATAATGATATAAACCTGAGTTATAAGTTCATCTCGAGCTGTTTGATCTGAATATATTGCTACTTTAATTGGTTTAACCTCCTCTACCCACTGAAGACTGAAGACTATTGGTGTCAGTTCTGCTGTGTACTGATCACCTGTTTGCAATTATTTTAAAAGTTCCTTTATCAAAAACTGCTGTTTGACACTTCTAATATTCAACACTGGTATATGTATCAATATTATAATAACTATTCATATGAAAAGTAGTCATCAGCTGAGGACATGTTCACATCAAGCAGCTCTGATAGGAAGTCTGGCTGAACTGCACCATGAGCCTCGACCATCATCAGTGTGTTTGCTGCTCCCAGAATAACTTCAGTTTATTATGAAGTGATCAACACCAGACGGTTGTTTTTACATCGAGACCCTGAACAAACATGTGGACCAGTTGGAAAACGTGTTTTGATGGAGATCGGATGCATTTTAAATCATTTAAAGAGAGAAATGAGTCGGAAAAGCCGCTGATCAGCGCTCTCCACGGCGGTGAGTAGGTGAGGTTTGGAGGCTCCTCAAACTAAATACAGAGATCATCGGAGCTCTACGTGACTTCAAGATGAAGAGAAACATTTCCTCTATCGGCTGCCTTCACCGCCAGCCTTCAGTACTTGTTCCACGTGTAGTTTTTAGTCTTTTATCAGTGAAGAGAAAACACAAGTGAGTCGGCTTTCAGGCTGCTCAGAGGAGTCTCGGGCTGGGTTGAGTCTCCACGGTTCTCATGTAGTGTTCAAGTACCGCCTCCTGCTCGGAAATCTCCATCAGTCAGACTCTCGTGTTTTCTCAGGACAGCGGATCAACGGAAGAAAATGGCAGAAGTAGCTCCAGCTCCAGCGGCCGCGCCGGCCAAAGCAGCCAAGAAGAAGGTGACCAAGCCGAAGAAGGCTGGTCCCAGCGTGGCCGAGCTCATCGTGAAAGCTGTGGCCGCATCCAAGGAGCGCAGCGGCGTGTCTGCTGCCGCCGTCAAGAAGGCTCTGACCGCCGGAGGATACGATGTGGACAAGAACAAGTCCCGCGTCAAGACCGCCATCAAGAGCCTGGTGACCAAGGGGACTCTGGTCCAGACCAAGGGGACCGGGGCCTCCGGCTCCTTCAAGATGAGCAAACAGGCGGCCGGCAAGCCGGCAAAGAAAGTCGCTCCCAAAGCCAAGAAGCCCGCAGCGAAGAAACCTACAGCGGTCAAGAAGCCCAAAGCAGCGGCAGCAAAGAAACCTGCGGCCGCCGCAAAGAAGTCCCCGAAGAAGGCCAAGAAACCCAAAGCAGCGGCCAAGAAACCCGCCGCAGCGGCCAAGAGCCCCAAGAAGGCAGCCAAGAGCCCCAAGAAGGCGCCGAGGAAGGCCCCCGCAGCCAGGAAGACCCCCGTCAAGAAGGTCGTCAAGCCCAAAGCCAAGAAAGCAGCACCCAAGAGGAAGTGAGCTGCTCTCCGGCTGAACCACCAACGCTCCTATAAAAGGCTCTTTTAAGAGCCACCCACTCCATTTTTAAGAGCTTTTTCCTCCTTTATTATTTGCATTAACAGAGGCTAAAACAAGAAATTGCATAACTGTAAGAACAAACAAACATACATAACAAGCATCAAAGGTTAGATCATTTAGATACATTAGATTTTAAGGTGGTGAGTAAGGAGAGGAAATGTGATTGGTTTAATCACCATGAAAGTGGCTTTTTTCATTCACCACTTCACATCTGAAGAAACGCAATTCATTAATTTTTTCCAACAATTCAGTTAAATATACATTTTGGATTAAGACATTTTTCAGAAGCTTTATGCATTTTATTTTTAATCCTGTGCATATTTTGCTTGAAAGAGAACATGTATGTATTAGTCTATATTATTTATACTTAATCCAGTTTAATTGGAAATCTGATAATACATAGTTGATATTATTCAATTGTTCAAAGTTTTTATATTTAATTTGTCAGTTTAGTAAATAATTGTTACACTGCTTCAATATAAATGGCACTGAATCGCTCAATAAGACATTTACTATGTCTTACGTACCATTAGGAACTCTTCTCTAACTGGACCTCGCTGAATACTAATACCATCGTTCTATATTCTCAATTCATGGCTGTCATATCAGATTTAACCTTAAACAAGTAAGAGCAGTTCTTAGTACATACTAGTTTCAATAACCAGCAGAATCTGAAACCAGAAGAGACATTGTTGGTGCTTGTTATCGTTTTTGATGTAGATTGAAATGCAAACATAGCAATGTGTCCATTTTAAATCAAGTCTACCAAAACCAAAGATTTGAATAGTTTGTACATATCAAAAGTTGTTTCATCTCATTTATCTGAAGGTCAGACTTGGAATAAAACACTTTTTAATACAAATGTGCAGTTCCAACTTTTCTTGTATTGAGCACAAGTACAACACAGTTGATTGTAGTCACATGGATTATATTGTATTTATAAGTCTTGGATGTATTCCATAATTTAAAAAAATATAAATAAATTACATTATAACTATATTGACATTATATATCAGAAGGAATTGATCATTAGAAGTAGTGGGTGGCTCTTAAAAGAGCCGTTGAGTTGTTGTCTCCAGCAGGTCTACTTGGAGCTGGTGTACTTGGTCACGGCCTTGGTTCCCTCAGACACGGCGTGCTTCGCCAGCTCCCCGGGCAGCAGCAGGCGGACAGCGGTCTGGATCTCCCTGGAAGTGATGGTGGAGCGCTTGTTGTAGTGAGCCAGACGAGAGGCCTCACCGGCGATGCGCTCAAAGATGTCGCTCACGAAGCAGTTCATGATGCCCATGGCCTTGGACGAGATGCCGGTATCGGGGTGGACCTGCTTCATCACCTTGTACACGTAGATGGCGTAGCTCTCCTTCCTGGACTTACGCCTCTTCTTGCCGGTCTTGGCGGCGGTCTTAGAGACGGCTTTCTTGGAGCCCTTCTTGGGCGCTTTCACGGTGCTGGCGTCAGGCATGATTGGTTGATTCTTCAGTCGGAAGATATCTCCAGCAGCTCAGGACGGTGACTATTTATATCAACGTGATGCAAATTTGGCTGTGCTGCTGCTCGCACAGGATTGGCTGTCTGCTGAGCGAGACTGAGCATGCGCGAAGACGTAAACGTTCCTGCGAGCAGATGCAGTTCGTCTTTGAGTGACAAAGTCGTAAACCTTTATGTTTTATAACTTTTTATCAATCTAGAGGGAACAGATGGGGAAACGTGATTTCTTGACTGACAAGAACTTGAACTAAGAAACATGCAACATATTCTAACTAGTGTAATTGTGAGAGATGAGAGGTGTTGGACTGTGCGTTCCTGTGAGCAGATGTATTTAGTGAGTGACGAAGTTACTGTAAACCAGTGTTTCTGATAATGTTTCCATCACGCCCATGTGACGCTCACCAATGTGTTTGTACATATGTATTAATATCGTTTACAGTGAGCCTTGTGTATTTAAGAAATATAATACTTTAAAATAACTGAAATGTTTTAATTTTGTTTTGAAGTACAGTCCACCTTGTCGCCAGCAGGGGGCAGGGTTGTGTTTTATTTTGCTTTGAGTTTAGTTGAGCAGGCTTTACGTCAGTGAAATGGTTTACGACCACAGTGTCGCGAGTGACGTTTCCTCATTCTGCTAAGCAGGGCGCAGTGACCAGATGTGAAAGTTCGTTGTGTCATTTGTGTGTCCTGTTTGCATGTGGGTGAGGAAATAATGAGAAGGGAATGAGTTTGTTTGGATGAAGATACTGTTTTTGCGCCTAGTTAGCAAGGAGATTAATGTCTGTAAATGCATATAGGAGTGTTAAATTTGATGTGGCTGGCGTCACATCCGAGTACATGTTGTTGGCTCAGTGAATGTTTCCAGTGATATTGTATTATTTTATAACGCTATTAAAACTTGACATTTCTGTGTCCTGTTTGCAGGATCGTATCATCTGCCTACCAGGTACCAGTAGGCTCGTTAGAGCTGCGCCTCGCCTGAAATCCAGACGAGAGCAGCGGCCGCAGCAGGAGGCGTTGACAAAAAACTGCAATCAAGTCGGACAGTTGTCAGCTGCCTTCAACGTAAACACAGAAAGTCACGGAAAAAAGTACTTCCTGTTAGTTCCGAACTTTTGTTTACTTGTAGTTTACAGATCACGTTTGGATTTATTATATGTGTTTATAAATATATATTTATGTAAAAATGAGTGTGTAGCTGCATCCTTTGGTCTTTTGATGTCTGCCTGTGAAATGCATTACTAGTAGTTTTGATGTGTGTTGAATAAATACGATTTTGTACTATCAACCACACAAGATGTGTTTTTAGATTAAACACGAGACGAATAGTCAATAATCGAGGGTTAAGTATTACAACTACACATACAATAAGGATTTTCTACAACATGTGGTGTTTGCTGTCAGATCTAAGAGCCAATCAGCTCTCTGATGTGGCGAGAGCCACGCGTTTCCCATCATGCACTGGGCCAAGCAGTCGTTTGAGAGCAACTGCGGCGACTGACTCTGAAATCGACAGCCGGCTTGGTCTCGTGAGAGTATCGTTGACCACGTGTGCATGACGTCAGAGCAAGTCGGGACCAAGTTGGACACAAATCTAACCAGCATGCATTGCGCGCCGATCGCCGCCGATCGATTCTGCGCAGAACTGGCTCATCTCGAACAAGCTTAATCCTGGTACCTGTAACACCCACTTTGGATGAATACAAATGTTGATGCCCCAACAAAGAAATAACGACCTTTTGTGACTCCATCCGTGCTTTTTCAAATAATAGAATAAAGAAAATATTTTAATCACTTTCAAGTAAACCAGATTTCTCCATTTGACAAAGACTAATAAAATGTGCAATCACTTTGTTAGAACAATGCAAATAAAGTACTATCTGTGCAAAAATAATATAATACACTGCAACTTGTGAAAAACAAAACAGGTCAAAATTATTTGGCAATAAAGAGTTTGACTGAGTATTACCCTGCATATATTTGGCCAACAAGTTGTATCATAGTGGCTGCAATGAGCCTGCTTTCCACTACACATCTGTTTTAAACTGGGTTGCCGGCTTGATACGGACACTCTCAATTCATGCTTTATTTTATGCCTGGACACCAAAAAAGCATAAGTGTTTTTTTATTTCAGGACTGATTTACTGTATGTTTTCATTTCTGGCTCTATTAAATGTTTTAATCAGATCTTAATCTTGAACAGAAAATTAATTTAGAACCATTTTTTTTAATCATCAATGTAAAAAAAAAAGCTATAAAATATTGGGGTTTCGGAGCATTTGAACTCAAGACATTTGGAGAAATAACTTTGTGATGTGGAGAATTATGAATAGTTTTATTTTCCATTTGAGAGCAACTAATGGTTTATTTAATAAATAATCCTCAGATAAATTGATAATGAATAAGACACATAACATCAGACCTGGTTGGAACAAGTATGTAGCTGAGTAACACGTGTGAAGCTTTTAAATCATGGGATATCGCAGGGAGACCCAGACAAGGGCCTGTACTGGAGTACAAGAAGCTCATGAATGCAAGATATAAATATGCCATTTGCTTAATTTGTAAAAAAAAGTCATGAGGGCTGACTCCATGGCCAAGAAGTTAAATAACATATATCAATGTTGTTAATTTCTGGAAAGAAGTGAGAGTTCTTTACAACTGAAACACATCTTTCCTGTGCGCTGTTGATGGGATTTCAAGAACAGACAATAGTGCTGAATTGCTGTATTAAAAGTGATTTGTATAAAGTGGACGCTAATGAGAGTAATGTGTCACATGAGGTGTACCAAGCTATAAATAAGCTGGCTGATGGTAAAGCAAGTGGTTTAGACCATATTACTGCTGAACACCTTAAATATGCTCGCCCGAGGAAAGCTCCTCTTCTTGCCATTTGTTTTACTGGCTTCATGACTCATGGCTTGTTATCAGACACAATGCTGTCTGTTCTGTTAGTGCCCGTCAATAAAGACGTCATAGAAAGAATCCTGTTGGACAGATTGAATGAGTTTATTCACTCAACAGATAACCAGTTCGGTTCCAAACATGGCACTGACTTGTGTTATATATATATATATATATATATATATATATATATATATATATATATATATATATATATATATATATATATGTGCCTTAAAGGAAATTGTCAACAAGTATAGAGATCAAACCGCATCCGTCCTCATGTGTTTTATTGACGCCTCCAAAGCTTTTGATCGTGTTCATCATGGAAAGTTGTTTTTAAAATTGAGTCAAAGAGGTGTCCCCAAATATATTGGGAGAATTCTGGCTTTCTGGTATGCCCACCAGACAATGCAAGTTAAATGGGGCCAACGTGTCTCAGCCCTATTTGGGAACCCAGTTCCTTTTAATCTATATATTGATGATCTGTCGAAACAGCTGAAAGCCTGTACTACTGGATGCATGATTGGTAATACTTTATTGAATCATATGATGTAGGCAGATGATCTTATGATTTTTAGTACATGTAGTGCTGGTCTCCAGCTGCTCCTTACTATATGTCAGTGGAGGGCTGTGGATTTTCTAACTGGGTCTGCAGTGGATCAGCTGTTCCCATTGATTGATTAATAATGAAAGTAGTTACAGCCAGTACAACTACTGTGGACACCATTACTTATTGGTTTATTGGACTAAAATCATGTATTTTGCATAATTCAATTTAAAAAATGAAGACAGGAAATCACAGACTACAAGTTGTTGGCAAAAACTAACATACTTTGCTGCAGTTTACATTTTTGTATTAATTGATCTGAAAATAAAGTACATCTTTAGTTTGTGACCTCAGACTCTGGAATAACCCCAATTCATATATCCTTTTCTTAATATGAGTAGCCACTGTATTTATGTAGTGATGTTTTTTAATAATGTTTTTGTTCGTGAATAAGGAGACATTAATGCAGAGCTCTTTATCCGGGGGTTGTTTGGCTCTTAAAAGAGCTGTAGTGGGTTCTGGGCCCCAGCAGTCGGACCCTCCAGGTCTACTTGGACTTGGCGGCCTTCTCGGACTTCTTGGGCAGCAGCACCGCCTGGATGTTGGGCAGCACGCCGCCCTGAGCGATGGTCACTGCGCCCAGCAGCTTGTTGAGCTCCTCGTCGTTGCGGACAGCCAGCTGCAGGTGACGGGGATGATACGAGTCTTCTTGTTGTCGCGGGCCGCGTTTCCAGCCAACTCCAGGATCTCAGCGGTCAGGTACTCCAGCACAGCCGCCAGGTAGACGGGGGTTCCGGCACCGACCCGCTGCGCATAGTTTCCTTTGCGCAGCAGCCGGTGAACACGACCGACCGGGAACTGGAGCCCGGCGCGAGAGGAGCGGGTTTTTGACTTAGCGCGAGCCTTTCCTCCGGTTTTTCCTCTGCCACTCATCGTTAGATGCTTTTAGAGAAATCACTATGGCCCAATATCCCAAACCCCCCATTTTAAGTCCGAGGGGACGGTTCTGACCAACAGACCAACCAGGAAAGAGGCTTCCAGCAGAGGAGCAGGGGGCGGACCACTCTGATATTTTGGCGGACATTTTGAAATGCTTTTCCTCCAGTGAGCAGCGAGACTCGGGCGGCGGGTCGCTGCTCGAGGCGGAGCTGAGCTCCAGGAGGAAACCCTCACCAATCAGGAGCCGGAGCTCTGAAGCCGCGTCATCGTTTCACAGCCGGTCCCACAGTTTAAGAGCAGCGCGTCTCCTCTCCGGCTGCATCTTCCTCCTGATCACAGAAACAAGAAGAAGTCATGGCAAGAACCAAGCAGACCGCTCGTAAGTCCACTGGAGGCAAAGCCCCCAGGAAGCAGCTGGCCACCAAGGCTGCCCGGAAGAGCGCCCCGGCCACCGGCGGCGTGAAGAAGCCTCACCGTTACAGGCCCGGTACCGTGGCCCTGAGGGAGATCCGTCGCTACCAGAAGTCCACGGAGCTGCTGATCCGCAAGCTGCCCTTCCAGCGTCTCGTGAGAGAAATCGCTCAGGACTTCAAGACCGACCTGCGCTTCCAGAGCTCCGCTGTTATGGCTCTGCAGGAGTCCAGCGAGGCTTACCTGGTCGGCCTGTTCGAGGACACCAACCTGTGCGCCATCCACGCCAAGAGGGTCACCATCATGCCCAAAGACATCCAGCTGGCCCGTCGCATCCGCGGAGAGCGAGCTTAACCCGTCTGCTCACCCACGACCCACAACGGCTCTTTTAAGAGCCACGTCACTTTCTCTGAAGAGCTCCTTCCTCCTGCAAACGCTGGTTTTACGATCAAAGGAAACTGGCGTTTTCTACCCTCTAAATAATATGAACGCTACATCCCCGAACCTCTCAAACAGTTTATACAACATAATTACTACTTAATATCTTATCTCTAAACAATATACAAATAATATTGTAAAAGTGACATTAACTTATTTAGACGGGGAGACATCTGATTCAAATTCTAAAGCCATACATCTTTTTCTCAAGAGATATATATATATATATATATATATATATATATATATATTTTAACATGCATAATTAAAATAAACTTCTAGGCAACAAATAAGTCAAGAGATATAGTTCACCAGCCTGATTGGAATTGTAGAAATTCAGAAATAAAAGTATCCAACACAAACTTTGCTCAGATTTGTCCATATTTATTTGAGCAGAGGGTATTTAGTTGTTGGGGATTTCAGCTGAAAGACCGATGCTCCTTTTATGAGAGGAGCTATTCTGCAGCAATACAATGATCAATACTTATAGAGTGTGTTATCGTGGGTGGCCCAGTATAAAAAGGTCTGAGGCTCATCAGCCACAACAGTCTGCACGATCATTTGCAAAACATACTGTAAAAACAAAAGCCATCTGTGTAAATCACTTTTCTACATTAGAAATCTGAGGTGGGGCAACTCATGAAGCCAGTTTTTGGTCACAGGGATAAGTTGTTCAGTGATGGAGCAGCATCAGATCCATTATTACATGTTTCAAGACATTGATGTGTTTTACGGGGCTATAAATCAAATGGTTGAATAAAGTGAAGTGTAAAACCTCTCAGCAGACAAGGACCATATGTTGGAAAACAATAGAGTGGGCAAGTGATCTGTAGTCCTTGCACAATAAACTTGATACATCTATTTCCCATGCATCACATAATATTTCATTAATCATGAAGAACAAAGTCTTTGGTAAATTATCTGACAGATATGAACCTTTTCCCGCACCCCCATATTTTGGAGCAAAAACGCCTAAAATGACGTTCCCAAAATAAAATGTCTGTAGTTTCTGAACCACTCTGACTATATATACATCAATGAGGTCTTGCCGGAAAGAAAACCATCTAAAGTGTATTGTGAAGATTTTTCTAACATAAACAAAGTATCTTTCAGTATGAATAACTGTCTGTGGCTGTATCTGTACAGGAAAAGGACAGTTTAGAGCTGTAACTACACTATCAGTGAACACCTGTCTCACATTTGAAGAAGATAGGACAAAGTATGACCATTCTAAAGAATCAGAACCATTTATTTGCTGGGTATGTTACTCATTTGTCTTGGTGGTTGGTGCATACATTAGACAAACAACAACAATCAATACATTGCAATATAAACATATTACATATACAATAGAATATAAAATAAAGTGCACAGACAAACATAACAGTACTGTAAACAAGTGTACTGTAAGTGTTAAAGTGTAATGTTAAAGTGGAATGTGTATTTAAATATGAAGTATGAAGGGATGTGCAGGGGAGGGACCGGTTTGAAGTTGTCCTGTGGGTGACAGAGTCAGTCAGTGAGGGACCCGGGCTCTGTTGAAAAAACTGCAGGTGTGGCGTGAGGTATTGGTCCCGATGCACCTCTCCAGGGTGAGAGCCGGTCAAGGTCCTGGAAGCGAACAAGTCCTGGAGGGGTGGCAGATTGCAGCCAATCACCATCTCAGCAGAGCGGATGATGCCCTTGTCCTTAGCAGTGGCTGCAGCGTGCGAGACGGTGATGGATTAGCACACAAAAAACGCACATACAAAGTGAATATGATGACGCCGTTGTTTGACGGCTTATGTCAGCGAAAAAGTTGGTTCTTAGTAAAAGTCCTTGCCTTTTCTGAAGCTGCTAGCTCCATGCTAACATCCGCTAGTACAACCACTGTAAAGTCAGATGTATCCTGTAACTTTCGCCGTTGAAATGCTGCAAGACGATTATTGCAACTTTCGACAGTGTGTGTTTGATCTCCTCTTGTGAAGAATAAATAAGAAATAACAGAAAACTGATGTGTTCTTTGCAAAGGTGAGGATTTCTTGAATTTAGGGATACCAAACATGGCCATGTTTATTGACGTGGTCTGTGTAAGCAAGCCGTAAGAACGGGAGGGGATGAAGAGGTTAAAGTCTGCTGGTTTCTCTAGTCCTGATTATATATATATATATATATATATATATATATATATATATATATATATATATATATATATATATATATATATATATATATATATATATATGTATATATATATTGTTTAATTTAAACTCACACTGACCACACATTCAGCTCAACCACGCTATGTAAATGTTTCCCCACGTCATGATTAATTATAAGATAAATAGAGATACATGTATACAGTAAGAAAGAAAAGAACAACAGACAGATTACTAAATGAATATCTGCAGATTTGTCGACACAGAATTACATCATGATTGTCCTCGACATTGTACTTCAGTAAT